>NC_140959.1:86876778-87014278 GCF_014529385.1 Adiantum capillus-veneris | reverse complement strand
CAGAGATCCAGACAAGAGTTACCGTGGTGGCAATATGACAGACACGGAGTGGGAGTGGGCAATTCAAGAAAAGAGCGATCAAGCTGCGATGGGCTCATCATATACACAACAACACGAAGCTCGCGCAAGACAAACTCCCACGCACTATGGCTCAGGAGGCAAGGGAGATTGGAAGGATAAGTATGTAAGATTAATTGAATTACAACATTGATCGGTGATTATAAAGATTGTAGTTGATGATTTGGTATTGTTATTACTAACTTAGGAAAATATCACTCTCTGTTGACCAACCAGAGAGATGGTCAAGTATCGGGGGCGACATACAAAATTTGATACTTGGAGATGGTTGTTCGAAAACAACCACATCTCTCGCGAGCGATTTGACGTGGTGGTTGGATCACTACAAGCGGTGAGTTTAAACAAGTAATTTTGTATCAGTTGTTTTGAGGTGTTGATAATTGTTTAATTTGCTTTGGGTTTATGTAGAGTCAAAGTGATCAAACATACGTGCCTCAGGAAGACGATGAGATAGAGGAGGATTAGATAGAAAAATATTTTGTCCAAACTTTCAAAAAGTCCCAATGTGATCGACACAATGTATATACAACTATTTAATTTTTTTTGTAACTTTTTAAAATAGTTGATCTTCTGCAGACTGTCAAAGTAAAGTGAATTCAATTTCAATTCTTTGGTATCTTTTATACTCTTCTAAAAAACAATTTATGTTTCATTGTTTTATGCAGGTTAGAAATAAAGGGGCTCATTTGGGCCACCCAATTTTGGGTGGCCCAAATGAGCACCTTTTTTTCTGAATTGGTGTATAGTGGCAATAAGCACGGTAATAGATGTATCAACTATTGCGGTAATAGTAGCGCGTATATTGCCGCGACTATTACTGCGCTTATTTCTAAGAAATTAGTACCGCGTCCATAGCCACGGTAATTGCCGCCCCCGTAATTTTTTTTCTTCTCCTTTTTCCTTTGTTTTTTCGCACAATGCTAGCGGTTATAGACAACTCCTCTTATAGTGTGATATTCACTTGTGGATCACTAACAATAAGAAATATAAAAGGATTTCAGACACAAAATTAATCAATGTTGCTACTTGAAATAATGTGCTTAATAATGATGTAAGTGAGTACAGGAGATACTATAAGGCTCAAGGAAAAATGTTCAACATACAAACGTACGCCCACACAGGAAAAAAACCCTTGTGTAGTATAAGGTGAAAAGTCCCTATATGTGAGACTTGTAGTACTAGAACGTTTATGTTGATCACACGTACTAGTTACTGATGTCTATGAGATTTCATAGTAGTTGCCCAAGTATCAATATAGACCTTCTCATCACCAATATAGACCTTCTCCCAACATCCGATGACCTCGGGCACTATAAGAGGAAAACATTGGAACTACCAATATTGTTGGGGTTTAACAAATAAAATTCGGGAGAGATTTTTTATTAAGTTCACCCTTGTGTGTGCGATAATAGAAGCGAAAACAGACGCCGCAATGGATTCACGGTCCGGTAATATATCCGTAACTATCACGACGTCTATTATCACGGGCAACTTATTATCGTTATACGGCTTTTCATAAATTAAGATGCTCATTTTGGGTGGCCCAAATTATGAGCATCTTATTTTTCACCTGCAATATAAAACATATAAAAAAATATCAATTGTTTTCTAGAATTTATAAAAAAAATTCAAATTACAACTCATACTTTACCTTTATAAATTGAGGTGGAACAAAACAATACTTTGAAAAAATTGTTGAGATGTAGAGAGAAAGAGAGAGAGAGACGAGACAAGAGACACACCATATACGCTCCCAAACACTGATTCATATTGAGGACAAGATACAAATATATAGGTGAGACCAAGTTCATTAGAGTGAGCCATATATAGGTCCAACACCCCCACTCAAACAAAGGTCTCTAGCTTTGGATGAAAAAACCCTTGGGGAGTTCAAGGGAAAAACCCAAGCCCCTATACAATGTGAAATATGAACCAGTGGTGATGATGTGAAAGTGAATTGTGCATCTATGTACAAATATTCAAGTGACTTAGATATCACAAGGTGCAAATGTGGAGTGTGCATAGTGCATGGTACCTAAAAGATTACAATGTCATATGTACAAAGCTATTACAATAGAAAAGAAGCTAATCTAGAAAGAGTGAGGCCGAAGCAACTCCAAGCTCCGAGCGCAAGAGGATGAAACGTGACTCATTGAGGTCTTTGGGAGCGTATATGGTGTGTCTCTTGTCTCGTCTCTCTCTCTTTCTCTCTACATCTCAACATGGTATCAGAGCGGTAGCGATCACGCGCCGATTCAATTCATGGTGACAACAGTATGTGTATGCGATTCGCATGTAAGATTCAAAATTGTTACAAATTTTATTTTTGAGCGTTGATTCTTGTTAACTATGGTTGTTTTGTGTTAAGAAGAATATGATTAGTGTTTTATGTGGCGTTTATTTATAATCAATCTAATCGTCGATTACGTTTTCTTGTTAATGACACCCTGAACTTCATCTCAATTTTTCTTGCTGTTCTGCTCAAAATTTGGAGAAACGGGAAAAGCGCAATGGAGCGTAGCGCCAATGGCACTTTTCATCCAAAACTTGTTCGTCTCCTCGAGCTCTTCGATTTGAGTTCTAGGTTTGCGTCAATCGGAGTTCGCAGCAGAAAGTTATGCTGTTTTTACTGCAATAGAGCTTGACGCAGCTTTCTTCGCCCTACTTCTTCGTGAAGCGTCCGCGATCGTTTTTCTTATTTTGGCGTTAACTTTTTCGAGAAGATTTAGCTTTTTGCTATTCGTATTGTGGCCGTCAATCTTGCGTCTCACGCCACTCTATTTTGAGGACTCGTTTATTATTAACGTCTCCTTTACCCTGTCTTTTTTGGGTGACGTCTCTCACATCTTTGGACGTTCCTTGAGCATCCTTCTTACGTTTATCGTTGACAGAACGCAGTACTCATATCTCTCTCATTCTCAATTGCGGCCTTCACCATATATGGTGTGCAGATTCTGCGATCTTATCTTATACGTCTTCTCGCAACAAGATATGGCTATGAATATTCTCGTCAACGGCTTTCCTTCTGGCCAACGTTCTGTTCCTCCTTTCCAAGGTCAAGGATTTCCAGGTTGGAAATCAAAGATGTTGTTAATTCTTGAAGGCGATGAACTCTCCGATGTTGTTCTTGAAAATCGTGTTTGTCCGCCTCAGCCTGTTGATACGGATAATGATAACGTGCTTATCACTGAAGGGCCTATATTTGAAGATTGGAATGTTGCCTATACGGATTGGCAACGATGTGATAAAGCAACTTGTCGGTATATTCTTTCTGCTCTTACTGATTCCCTTTTGCTTGATATGTATGAACTGCCTACTTCCCATGACGTATGGAAGTACCTTATTGCAAACTTTCAGAAGAAATCTATTACAGAAATACTTTATTTGAGAGGGTTGCTTAACAAGTTACAATATGAAGTTGGTACTGCCATGACGGGACATATTGAGTCTTTCAAATCTATTATTAATCAACTTGCTGCTGCGGGTGATCCTGTTCCACAAACGCAACTGATTACACTTCTCCTTGATACGGTGAAGGACTCTTCTTATGATAACATTGTTACTATTCTCTCTAATAAAGATGGTCTTGATTTCGACCAAGCTTGCATGTCTTTAATTGAATACTCTCAACGTCAAGAACGTCGGAATGCTGGTCACGATACAGCTATGATTTCACAAGAGGAGACTGAGTCACAACAGATGGAACGTGCTTTTTATGCTCAAAGGCGTCCATTTCAACGAGGAAACCGCAGAGGTGGTCGTCGCGGTAATATTTTCTCTCGTCTCAAATTTCCTAATAAGCAATGTTCTTACTGCAACAGAAATGGCCATACTGAAGATGATTGTTGGGCACGTCAATATGATGAAGAACACAATATTACCACAGAACAACCACGTTTATCTAGAGACTCTTCTTCTTCTTCTTGTGAATATTGTGGACGATCTGATCATCCCACTCATATGTGCTATAAGCGTCGATTCGACACAGATCGGAATAGAGCATATGCTACTGAACATCGAAACAACATTTTACCAGAAACAAGTTGCGTCCTATGTTCAGTTGCTCCAGACAGAATACTTCATGTACGTGATGGATCACTTTTTATTGTCGATTCTGGTGCTACAGGAAATATGACATATCAGTCTAAGTGGCTCCATAACTATCATCCACTGCCAGTTCAACGTGTTGTTTATCTTGCTGATGATACTACTTGTCAAGTAAAGGGTATTGGAGACTTATATCTTGGTACCTTGTCTTCTTCCACTCGAATTTTGCGAGGAGTATTACATGTACCAGATCTTCAACGTAATCTTCTTTCAGTTTCTAGACTTGTTGATCTTGGTCTGTTTGTTGCATTTGATTATACCAAATGCCGAATTGAGAAAGATGGATAGACTATAGCCACTGCTCCTCGAAACGGTAATTTATTTGAACTCTCTCTCAACGATGCTGTAGCAAATATTGTCACTGCTCCAGGTGATCATGATTGCAAAGTATGGCATCACCGTTTTGTTCATGCTGATTTCTCAAAACTCCTTGATCTTCAACGTCGTGATCATGGCATGGATCTTAAAGCCCATCCCCATATGGGAATTTGTGAATTTGGTGCTCTTGGGAAACACAATCGTAAACCCTTTCCTCTTTCAAATACAACTCATTCTCATGACATCTTGGATCTTGTTCATACTGATATATGTGGACCTCTACCTTCTTCGAGATCACAATATCGCTACTTCATTACTTTCATTGATGATTTCTCAAGGTATACGACTGTATTTCTACTTAGACAAAAATCTGAAGCCTTATCTGTTTTCAAACAATTCCACAAGGCTACGGAACTTCAAACTGGTTGTCGCCTTAAGAAGCTTCGTAGTGACAATGGAGGCGAATATGTTTCTCGAGAGTTTGTGAGTTACTGTGCTGACACTGGAATACATCATGAACACACTATTCCATATTTGCCTCAACAGAATGGTGTTGCTGAACGAAAGAATCGCACTATTCTCAATGCTGTAAGATGTATGCTGATTCATTCTGGCTTATCTCGTGTTTTCTGGGCTGAAGCTACTTTGACAGCAACATTTATTCAGAATCATCTTCCTACTACTGCACCCTCTAGTAAGATACCCATCACAGCATGGACAGGTGACATTCCTTCTGTATCTCATTTTCGAACCTTTGGATGTATTGCTTATATTCATGTTCCCAAAGAAACACGAACAAAGCTTGATGCTCCTGGTGTTAAAGTTATTTTTATTGGATATTCTGACACTTCCAAAGGCTACAAATTCTATGACCCTTCCTCCAAGAAAGTAATTGTGAATCTTGATGCTCCTTTTAACGAGCAGCTTATGGGAGGCTCATGGTCCATGGATGATTCTGATGATACTAAATCATTACTTCAGGCTTTTCCATTTCTTTCAGAAGATGAAACACTTCCTATAGAGCAACTTTCCTCCTCACAACCATCCATTCCAAATGTTGCCAATGATGATATTGATATTTTTGTTGATCTGCCTATTGATTTTGAACATGGCTCATGTCATGTTTATGATGACGATATTGCTGATAATGCTTTTTCTACTTCTGAAGATCCTGTTACTTATGATGAAGCTATCTCTTCACCACAAAAGGATCAATGGCAAGAGGCTATGGAAGCAGAGTACGAGTCTCTTATCTCTAAAGGTACATGGATACTAACTGAATTACCTCCTGGTCGTACAGCTATTAAATGTAAGTGGGTGTATAAAACAAAAGTAAAAGCAGATGGATCTTTTGACAAGTTCAAGGCGCGTTTAGTTGCAAAAGGTTACTCCCAAGTAGCTGGTGTTGATTATCAAGAGACTTTTTCACCAGTTGTTCGCATTACAAGTGTTCGAGTTTTATTGGCATTTGCTGTTCAATTTGATTTAGAAGCTCATCAAATGGATGTGCGAACTACTTTTCTTAATGGTGACTTGGAAGAGGAAATTTATATGGAACAACCAGAAGGGTTTGTTATTCCAGGTAAAGAAGACCTTGTTGCTCAACTCCATAAGGCACTATATGGTCTCAAACAAGCTTCGCGAGCCGGGTATACAAAATTTGATCTTTTTCTCACCTCTAAAGGATTCATCTCTTGCTCGTCAGACCCCAACTTATACATAAAATGCCAAGGTAGCAGTTTTGTGATTCTTGCTCTTTATGTGGATGATACCATCCTTGTTTCCAATGATTTGGGATTTCTTCAGCAAGTAAAAAATTTATTGTCTTCTGCATTCGATATGGTGGATCTTGGAGAGATTCACTCTTGTCTTGGCATTCAAATCCAACGGAACCGTACAAAAGGTAGTTTATTCCTTCGACAGTCAAAGTTTATTGCAGATACTATTCAAAAATTTGGTATGGAATCTGCACATTCAGCCAACACACCTTGTCTTGCGAGCTCTACGAAGAATACTTCTGACAACGGCGGTCAACTTGTCACAAATCAACCTTATGCTAACTTGATTGGATGTCTTCAGTTTGTTGGCATGAACACTCGTCCTGATATTCTGTTCGCTGCTAACTATCTTGGACAACATCTTGCATGTCCTTCTCTTAAGCATTGGTCTGCTGCAAAGCATGTATTGAAATACTTGAAAGGCACTACAGATTTTGGTTTAGTCTATCGACGACAACTCACATCGGATTCTATGCAATCTCTTTCTCTTTTGGGTTACACAGATGCAGACTAGGTAAGCTCACATTTATCTATACGATCTACTAGTGGAAATTGCTTCTTTATAAATGGTTGTCTTGTTTCTTGGACCAGCAAGAAACAACGTTGTGTTGCAGTTTCTACGACTGAGTCAGAATATGTTGCGGCATCACTTGCAGCTCTGATACCATGTTGAGATGTAGAGAGAAAGAGAGAGAGACGAGACAAGAGACACACCATATATGCTCCCAAAGACTGATTCATATTGAGGACAAGATACAAATATATAGGTGAGACCAAGTTCAGTAGAGTGAGCCATATATAGGTCCAACAAAAATTACGAATATAGCCATTTCCTAGGTAAAATTAACCAAAAAGGTTAACAAGCTAAAACATTTTGTTGTACAGACTTGCATGTTAATAAATAACTTACATATTTACCTTTTTAGGCCATTTTGCCGCCCCAACCATAGTGTGTGGGAGTTTGTTTATCTCGAGCTTCGTGTTGTTTACTATGGGATGAGGCCATTACTCAGTCTTTTCTTGCATGGCTCACACTATAACACGTCGTGCAAAAATCGGCACAGATATCAATGAGACAAATCTTCTTTTAAAAGTAAAATTCCTTGGAATAAGCATCGTAATAAATGCCGGTATTGTAGCGTTGGTATATGCACCGGTAATGACCGTTAGAATACACGTTGCTATATGCATCAAAATACAAGCTGTTTTTTGTGCCGAAATTAACGATTCATTTTTGAAGTCCCATTTGCGTTTTTTGAAATACACGAGTCATTTTCGAAGTCCGTTTGCATTTTTTATATTATTTGCCGCTAGCTCTCACACAACCTATAACATAACCTAATCTATAACCTAAGCGATAATCTAAACCTAACCTATAAGCTAATCTAACTTAACCTATAACATAACCTAACCTATAATGTAACTTAAAGCCTAAACCTAACCTAACAAAAGTCTCTTCACATTTTTTGAAGCATACAAGTCATTTTCAAAGTTCGTTTGTGTTTTTTCACTATTTGCCGCTAGCTCTAACCTAGCCTATAACTTAATCTAGCCTAGCCTACAACCTAACCAAACCTAACGTATAACCTATAACTTCATATAACCTATACCCTAACCTAACATAGAACCTAAACCTAACCGAAACATATAAATTAAACCTCATCAATCCCATGATGATGATGAGATAGTAGCATAATTTCAAAACAAAATTTTCCCCTAGCATAATTTCAAAACAAAATTACCCTAAAGCATAATTTCAAAACAAAGTTGCATAAAAAAGTAAACCATTGAAAGCCTAATGAATGAAATTTTATTTTTTCACTAGGTCTCCCCAATCTTTAAAAAATAAAAATTATTTCAAAACGTATTAAGTGCATAAATGAAGGGTGAGTTTAGGAAATGAAAAGACACATGAAGGTGGAAAGTCAAAAGACAAATGAAGATGGAAAGTCAAAAGAAAAACGAAGATGGAAAGTCAAAAGACCTCAGTGTCCATATAAATAGGCATTTCTCTGCTCTTTCATTTTTCCTTTAGCTATAGATTAATGCATGGTTTTTTTTGTTTTTGAGTGGAATCTTTGAATTAGGACACCTTTTAATTTTGTTGAAGCCATTAAGATAACCTTTTTAACTTAAAATTATATTGTCATATACAATAAAATTTTAAATTAAATAAAAATGCATAAAACTTTTGAGCACTCACATGCGGCCTATTTGAGCAAGAAAGGGTTTTAAAAGGTCTTCAAACGCACTCACACACTATGCTAGACACACATACACACAAATCTACAAGAAAACTTGAAAAGAATATCTAATGTTAGGAAGGACATCATTATACCTACAGGATATGTAGCCATAGTATGCGTATACGAGGGGGAAGCCAAGGACTTATGGTCCATGGGAAGTAAATAGAGCTATAGCAAGTAATACCTCCTCGAGTCCTCTATATATGAACTCCATTATATATACAAACCACAAGTTCTCCATAGCTCATGAATTGTTATACTAAATAGTATTCAATACAGATAAAAAATGACATTACAATTTGTATTACCGACAAAGTATCAAACCATAGCTCGTTGTAGTCGTTTCAAGTCAACAAAAATATTTTTGAATTGATGATAACCAAAAGACTTTTGCCCATTAGGAATAGTATTGCCCCCCTTTATATTATCACGTGACTTGGCACTTGTGGAAGAGTATTTCATGGATCCTTCAATGTGTTTGTATTCGCTAAGGGATTCCCGAACGAGATCATTGTTTGATTTTTTTGCAAGTCGGAACCTATGTGGAATAGGAAACAAATTCTCGGTGATGCCTTGCTCTTGTAATGCATCTTTCATCACTCCATGAAGTGCATGGTATGCATTTGTGCTGATCCCAACCTCATCACAAGCTCTCTGGACATCATCCTCAGACACAAGGTTAGAGATCTTTTTTAGGATCTCCTTTGATGGCATCTTTCATGTGTTTGGCCTTTTCGCAACCTATGATGTAAAGTATATCTTCCTTTGAGATGCATCCTAGGAGAAGATTGCAATGGTCCTCTTGTCTAAGACTTCCACACACATCTTGTATATATGTCCTATTTCAAAAGGTGAACCGAGTTACAAATTGATGGAAATTATTATAAGTGATGAATACTGTGAATTAAAAAGAATACCTGGTTGCCATGATCCACTTCTTACGTGCCCCTCCATTAGAGGCTAAGTTTTCAATGGAAGAGAACTCCCTCTTACGTTCACGCATGCTAAATGGAGTGGCTTTTAGGTGCATCATTGCAATCTGTAGCTTAGTTACCTCTGTTTCTGTAGCTTTCATCTCCTCTTTAAGATCTTTGAGTTGTTTCTCTGTGGAATGTAGTTGTTGTTGGAGATTTGTGGAATGAATGTGTAGCACTTGACATTGTTGTCGGAACCATGCCAACGCACTTGCGTGATTGGAGTCCAATCTCTTACAATACCCAAGAAGACCACGTTCTCCTTCTCCCACATATTTGATTAAGCTTGGGAGTGTACGGAATGTTGGATGACAGCCCACGAGTGGATCTTTTGGATACAACCCTCCATCAAGCCATAAGTCAACATTGGTTTCTCCTCGAAATCGTAGTACGGATGCCGGTTGAGATGCTTTCTCGTCATTTTTTTTGTGGGAGCAAATTCGATCGTTATATGCAGACTGACATTAGTTGACCTAGTAGATGACGGCGCAGGTGATTCATTGGTTATGTCACGAAGAGACATGGTGGAAAGTTATGATGGGGAAAAAAATAGATAAGATATACTTTTTGGGATAAACAGACAATTTTTGGGATAAAAAGACTTAAAAATAAAAATTTTCATATGTAGATATATATAGGTTCAATTTTTGAGCTCAAAGGAGGAAAAATTTCAATTTTTAGGCTTTATTAGATGGACGTTTTGATGATGTGGCGTTATCTATTTATTCTTGGAGTTAATGTAGAGAGGGACCCACTGTAGCTAGATTCTTCTAAAAAAGTACTGTTATATATATATATATATATATATATGGGGACCTTTTTAAAGCTTAAAAGATCCATTTTGAAGATTTTATAAAAAAATCATTTTTTGGGGTGAATTGATGCACGAGCTGAAAAGGGGATTTTGTCATAACTACTTACTCTCTTTGTTTGGTGATAGGTAGAGAGAGAATGGTTCTTCTCTCTACTTTTACTCCTCTCTCTCTTTTTACCCCCCTCTTCCTCCTACTTTACCACCCTCATTCCCTACTTGCCCCCCTCTCCTATCTAGAGAGAAGTTAGAGAGAGAACTACAAAAGTAGCCCTATTTATTGTCTTTGTTCCCTCCATCCCCTACAAAATTAGCCTTAATCCCTTAAAATTAGGAATACTTACATGGCCCCAAGGGGGTCCAATTTTTTCCTAATGAAGTTAGTGGGCAGTACCTTGTCAGAAGGGAGAAGCCTTGCTTCATGTAAAATTGTCAAAGAACTTTGCTTTGCACAAAAGCATTAATTTCCAATGTAAATGTATAAACATGGAAACATAAACAATATTGAACATGGTCTAACCTGGTCATCCTATTGTAACCAGTTGTCTAGAGATGTCGGAAAAAAGCACGTTCAAATGTAGTTCATAGCCATTTGTGTTGCACAAGAGAGAGTTGGCGTATGTATCATATACATACCCTGAAAGATTTTGCAGGCATATGGAGAAAGTTCCCAAGGACATTTGCTCATAGTATACCCCAGAGGGGAAAAAGCTCAATGTAAGATTCTAAAATGGAAGTCGTACTTCCAATAAGTACTTTTGTGTCCTTGTAGACTGAGGTGTACGTGATAAACTGGAGCCCTTCTGGCTCATAGCCATGGCTTCCAATAGATAATGAATGCCCCTTGGCTTCGCACATACTAAAAGATCCTCCATAAATACTTGCAAAGTGCCGTCAAGTCAGCACTTGAAAAACCACTATGCGAGGGATCCGAAATCAGATCTACCGCCGGCAGTTACAAATGGTGACAAATAGTCGGCCATGTGGAACATATTTTTCATCATCAATCAAACCTAGATGTGAGAAGAAGTGCTTTGTCGAATCGACAAAGAAGTGGCCATGCCAAACAACTTTGTATCCTTGAGCAGAAAGAGTTATCGACCGTGCCGATCCATGTAAATACCAGTACTTCCTTTTGCATGGCTTGAATATTCTGTACTCAAGCCATGCTCGATGTTGATCCCTCAACCAAATAGTGGTTCTTTGCAAACAAAGCAGTGGAGAAAAGTTGATTGCGTATGGAACTTGTCACAAGCTATGCTTGTGCTTGCATGCAAGAGCTACATAGCGTGTTTGAAAGCGTGATCAAACAAAAAAAAAAGCTATTGCATACCTTGGTGATGATCTCTGTTGACTCTCGAGTCGTGCTTGAGGACTTATTGTAGCCGTAACCATTTTCCTTACCATGGTAGGGTATATCCTTGTCGATTGCAGCCTTGCTCAATCAATGCGTCTTGAATCAACCAATAACATCGTCCTTGTCGTAGTCTCCTTGTCAGGATTTCTCCATGCTGGAAGACATGGCCTTGCCATTGCATTCACAATTGTGAATGCTAACATGACCTTTATCCGCCTTGGTCTTGACATCATTTTTTGAAATCCGAGAGTCTCCTTGTCTTTGCTCGAGTGGTAAAGATGTGTAAAATTTCACAGCAGACCAACAATAAAGACAGTGCTCATGGCGGCCCCTGATATGCTCAAAGACCACATAGTCCTTGCACCTTGCACCTCCATGTAAATGACCTTCACTTCGATCCATAAATACCAATTGAATGATGAAACTCTCCTATCGATCTATAGGCTTCGCCTTGGCACTGGATCTACTCGATCTCACTATGCCATGCATGAAGTTTGCATGAGTGTATACCTGCTCATAATCGTGTCGATTACCTGCTGTTATCGATAGTCGTGCCAAAGTACCTGAATGGTGGGCTCTCGAGGTCGGAGGGTTGGTCCCCATTTGTATATGTTGAGGGAGGTGGGAATGCACCCTTGCAAACCTCAAAAGGTTAATTTTTTTTTAATTGAGGGGCTGTACTCAGCTATGGCGCATCCTAGCACACATCGCAGAGATACAGAGAGAGGTCGCACCTCATATGGTTCTCCTCTGGCAAGGCTCAAGAAGAGAAAACTCCCCAGCCTGCCATGGCGATCTCGCCAAACCCAACTGACTGCAATTTTATGCAGGTCATGTTCCCCCCTTTAGGGTTGCTACACACGAGTCAATTTTGGCCTTGACGTCCCCGCCTAGCAAGAGCGGCTGCACACGCGGAAAGACCGGCCTTGACCTCCCCACCTAGCAAGAGATCTTCTCCAAGGTTCTCCATGAACAACAGAGAGAGAGAGAGAGAGAGAGAGAGAGAGAGAGAGAGAGAGAGAGAGAGAGAGAGAGAGAGAGAGAGAGAGAGAGAGAGATTCACAAGCCATGCAGGGTCCCCTTCCTCCATAGCTCTCCCCCCGAGCTCTGATACCAATGTTAGACAAGGGGAATTAGAACCTAGGAGTCCACCTCCCAACCACCTACTATATAGCATAGCTCCTAGACCTTTGCCCTAGTTGGACTCCCTTTTTGCACTGCCTAGCCCGGCCTTGCCCTTGTCTAGTCAGGCCTTGCCGTTGTCTTGACAGTGTCCTTGTGTGCAATGCAAGCATCAGATCTTTGAAAAACGAAAAATCTGTGACCAACACATACACAATCACGGTCTCTTTCAGATAGATCAAGTACAAGACCTGGGTTATCGATCTCATGGTCTAGAGATTGAAGGTCAAAGTCCACAAGTAGATACTGCTCCAACTTCATCCTAGAGAAGACGATTTTCAAATGAGCAGCCCCATCGATTGAGTCCTCCCAACTAATACCTGAAGCGGAATTTCAAGAAGTAGAGATGGAGCAGATGTTGTACACGTTCTTTGACATGGATTCCAACATAGAAGGTGACACCATTGAACATAGTACAGTGGACCACAACCTCAGCCATCCCGTTCATATCAACGGCATGATAACAACGATGAGGAGGGTGAGATGATGCAAAGTCTTGCACGCATGCCGCTTTACACTGGTGCAAAAATCTTAGTTCTCTGTACCACATTGGCAATGCTTAATTTGCAGCATGTCTACGGTTGGTCTGACGCCTCAGTCATAGAGCTTTTTAGGTAAACATATTTATCATAAGCATGGTAAAGTGAAAATTATAGTTTATATAAAGTGATCAAAGGGCTAACTTGTTCATGCAACGTCAGTTTGCTTTAGAAGATTAGCTTTAGAAAGTGTGATATGTTTATCTTTGATGTCAAGTGGTTCAAATTTATTATCAGCGGCCCTAATGCAACTGTGCACAAAGACAAGAGTGGATTGATTCAAGTGAGCTTAGGCGGGTATGGATAGATGTCTGGGATCCACTATGGACAGAAAATGATGAAAATGATTTGTCTAAACCCTGCTGGCTCTATGTCGTTCAAGTTTCTCCACATAGCAAGCAAGCTTGTGAAGGATTGAATGTTGAGCTCGAAGAGGTGATTCATGAATAAAGCGCAGGACCAACTCCAACTTTAAGTTTAGATTTTGAGGTGGATGTCAGCATTGAGCAATTGTCTGAACCTAGAGATGAGGTGTCAATTAGTGAAGCTGATGGGGAGAGCGACGAAGAAGTAGAGTTTGATGACAAAGATGTAGAAGTACAGATTGAGATAGACATATTTGGTGCATGGAATCTCATAGAGGATGAGAGATTAAGTAATGACTTTTGCTAGGAAACCTTTTGTAAAGCTCTTTTTATTAGTCTACAATACACTTTAGATGTTGTCAATTGTGTAGCAGTTTTGTTGATTTGTTATTTGTATTGATTAAGCATTTCTTACATAAGCTAAAGTATTTTGTGGGTGTTGTTTCTGTATGATTAGCCATGGCCGATGCCGATGAGCCATACTCTCCTAGTTTTTGTTTTCAAGTCACTCCGACCGGCATGTCACCCAAGCAGATGGGCTCATTTTTGTCTCAGTTCACACCAGAGCAGATCGCGATGGTAGAGCACCTTTGGGGTGCACGTCCCTTTAGACTTTCTACGGCCGATCCTAGGCCCGGGACTAGTGTGGTCCCTACACCGAGCGGCCCCACACCTCAATCTAGTGTGCCCCCTACGCCTAGGACTCATGCGCCCCCTACACCGACGGGTGGTTCATCCTCGAGACGACGTAGCCGTCGTTCTGGAGGTGGTGGTTTCTATGGTAGTGGTTCTAGTGATGTGCCCACACCACCAAGAGAGCATCCACCACTCTCTTCAGTAGATAGTTCACCGATGGGCACACCACGTACACCTTGGGGATCACACGAGTATGATCCTAGCAAGGTGTACAAGAGCAGGGATGGGGATGTTGTGGCAGATGGGGTCGGAAAGCAAATGCGGCAGAGGATTCAACAACTCTATACAATTCAATTTGGTCACTCTGTGATGGAGATTTGGGAAAACCTTGATGTTGAGAGAAAGAATTACATCGTTGATGCCATTCAGAGAGAGTACAGGCCGGCAGAGGGGTACGATCAATTCAAACAACTGGATTTTGAGCGTGGCGAGGTCCACAATGTCACACCGTTGGTGTACAGTTTTGTAGTGCTTATGTTTATGGTATGGCACAGATATTATGGTTAAGGTTTGATAGTCAACTTAAGATTATGGTTTTTCTATGATGGTACGACAATCATATGATGGTTATGGTTATGGTTGTGCAATGATGGTATGGCAATCAGGTGATGGTTATGGTTTTTCTATGATGGTATAGCAATCATATGATGGTTATGGTATGGCTATTATGGTTATGGTATGACAAGCAAGTTATGGTAATGGTTATGGTATGGCAAACAAGTTATGTTTATGGTTTTACAATTTTCGACTCATAATTATGTTAACAAGTTATGATGTTCTTACAATTTTGCTAATTGCCATATACTCGCTCTTTGGCGCCAGCTTGTAGGTGGAGTGTGGTTGCTTGTGCAATCTTCCTTTGGGTAGAGAGCGCTGTTTTCTTTTGGTGCAGTACATGCAACATTAGTTCCAAGCCCTCTCTGCCCAAAAAAAATTTGCAGGTTTTGGTCGTCGGTATAGGTGACGGTATCACCGTTGGTAGGGGCAACTGTATGACCATCGAATTTGGTATATAAATAACGGTGCTTATTACATTGCATATTTCGACTCCTGTTTAAAGGTGTATTCGAACGCCCGCTATACCGATGGTCATATCGACACTACGATACAGGCGTCTCTTTCGAGGCTCATTTCAACGCTTTTTAGTTTAAAAATTAACTCTATTTCATCGGTACCTGCGTCGATTTATGCGTGAAGTCCTGTAGTGTAAGAGGAAAACTCCAAAACTACCGGTATTGCTGCGGTTTAACAAATAAAAATGGAGAGAGATCTTTTCTGTGTGGAATAATAGAAGTGAAACAGACACAAAATTGGATTTAGGATAATAGTGTTGGTAATATATCTGTAACTATTATCATGTCTATTATCGCAAGCATTACCATGCTTGTATCACTATACGGATTTTCAACAAGAAAGATGATCATTTTGGGTGGTAAGTTATCATTGTCTAAGACTGTGTACTACAATGTGGAAGATGTTGAAGGAGGTGCTTATGCGTTGTGACAGCATTTGTGCAATCTTTATGATCAGACTCGTGCTGAATCACAAGTCTATTGGTTAAAGAAACTTGTTGATTGTCATATATGAAAGAAGGGAGTTCACTGCCAGATCACTTGAACGAGCTCAATGTGATTTTGATCCAATTGATTGCACAAAAGTTCCCTCTTAATGATAGCCTAAAAGCTATGTTTTTTATGACCACTTTGCCAAAAAGTTGAGATACTTTTTGTACAATAGTTTAGTAACAGTCTTACAGTGAATGAACTAACCATGGAGAAGGTTGATACTTCTTTCTTGACTAAAGAGATGAATAAGAAGAAATATGACAATGGAAAATTTTCTATTCCTCTTAATGTCATGGTGGTAGATCGCAGTTAATAAAGGAATCTGTAGATAGAGGCGAAACAAGAAGAAAATCTTGTTCTCCTCATGAAATAAAATGTTACCATTGCAATAAGCCAAGCTATATACAAAAGGATTGTTTTAGATAGAAGAGAGATCAAAGGAAAGCTAAAGGTAAGAAATTTCAAGAGAAAGGTGAATAGAGAGCTTCCTCTCTGAAGATTGAAGAAGAGAACCCAATGGAATTGCATAAAGATGTATTATTCTTATCATCTCTTGACTATGACGTTTTAGTTTCAAGTTCCACAACGACCTTTCAAAACTGGGTCATTGATTCTCGTGCATCAATTTTGTTGCATAATTTCATGTTACTCCATGTAGAGAATGGTTTGTTACTTATGTTGCTTCAAGGAAAGGTGTAGTCCATCTTGGAAACAATTATGAGTGTGATATAGTCGGCACTAGTGATGTGCAACTTGGTTTGCTAGCGGTTGTCAGTTCATTTTGAAGAATGTGAGACATGTTCCAAAGTTGTCAAAAAGCTTGATTAGCACTTGGCAACTTGATGATGAGGGTTATCATACCTCTTTTGGAGATGCTTCTTGGAAGTTTTCAAAGGGTTCTTTGATTGTGGCAAAGGGTTTCAAACATGGAACTCTTTACACTCTACATGTTGCTGCTATTAAGAATAATGTTATATGTATAGTCGAGCAACCAAATACCTCTTTGTGGCATTGTTGGCTAGGTCATGTGAAAAAAAGGGAATGAGAGCATTGTCTCGTTTGGGTTATTTACCAGGTCTTGATTATTCTACTTTTAAGGTATGTGAGCATTGTTTGTATGATAAGAAAACACAAAGTCCTCACAAAGCAAGTGGCTATAGAAGAAGTGAGTGCTTAGAGATGATATGTAGTGACATTTGTGGTCCTATTCCTAGTGTCTCATTAGGGGGTGCTTCTTATTTTTCCACATTCATCCATGACTATTCTCGCAAATTTTGGCTTTATCCTCTTAAGTACAAGGATCAAGTGCTTGATGCATTCAAATTTTTTTTCTCATTAGTTGAGAACCAGAGTGGAAAGAAGGTCAAGTGCTTATGCACTGACAATGGTGGGTATTATTTTTAAAAGTCTCTTGCAATTCAAAATGAATCAAACATGCATTGACTGCTCCTTACAATCCTCCAAAAAATGGTGTTTGCAGAGAGGATGAATAGAACAATACTAGAGAAAGTCAAATCTATGTTGTCTAATGCCAATCTCCCCGAAGGGTTTTGGCCAGAAGCAGTTGCTACTACAATTCATCTCATCAACACGTCACCTAATTGTGTGCTACCCAAGAAATTTCTCGATATGCTTTGGTCTAAGACGATTAATTCTTATGAACATCTTCAAGTTTTTGGATGTGAAGCATTTTGCCATGTTCCTAAGCATATGCATAGCAAGCTTGACTCTAAGTCAAGGAAATGTATATTCTTAGATTATGGTGAGTCTAGTGAAATATGATATTTTCCTAGGGATCCCAAAGCCAAAAAGATTGTTCAAGGTAATGATGTGTACCTCATTGAGCACAAGATGTATAAGAAACCTATACCTACTGACGGGAGCAAAGTGAACCACGAACCCCGGACGGCCTCTAAAACACCAGCGACCGAATGACGCGCCTGGAGCTTGTCATGGTAAAGCAAACAGGGGGCACCACCTAGCTTCAGTGGCTAGGACGCAAACAACACACCACCATAACAAATTTTTCATCCAAGAGAGATGGATGCTTGGGAGTAATGATGAAGAGGAAGGGAAATGAGAGAGAGAGAGAGAGAGGGAGAGAGAGTGAGGGAGGGGGTATAGCGGCTTAGTACTTAGGCACCACATAAGGATGGCGAATCCTACACCCTTCACACATACACAAGCTCACTCCAAACACAAGACTAGGTGGCAATTCCGCACACCTCACATGGGCAAAACATTGCAACAAAACATACTCACAAAACCTCGAGCTTTATTTAGAGAATAAGGCGATGAAATGGGGAGCTTAGGGTAGGGGAATGAGAAGGGAGAGAGTGGTAGAGCACATGGCAGATAGGTGGGAGTTGATGGAGAAGACTCGCACGAGGGTTATGGCCATCATCCTTCATTTAGCTGCCCTTCATCTTCCATAGCCCAAGGGTGTAGAGGTCATGCTCAAGACGAGCATGGGATTGCGGTGATGGTGATGGTGTGGGTGTGTGTGTGTGCACTAGGCACACAGAGTGCATAGTGTACTCTTTGGGGATTTTGTGTGTGTATTTAGTGTGATGGTGACCCCTCTTTATATAGGGGAGGGGGGGGGGGGGGGGGGGGAGAAATTCTAGAATGTAGAAATGAAGAAATCATTATCTACATAGGCCATGTGACTGTGGGCCCCACTTGTCTGGCTATGTGTATATGTGCTAGAACAGCAATCTCATGAGAGAGACTAAGAGAGAGAGATGGGTGAGTGGAAAAAAGAAGAGGTGACATGGAGAATAAAGTAATTACAAGAGGGGAGAGAGGGGAGTGTGTTCAGAGGTGAATCTGTGTGCAGATGTGTGTGAACACTAGAAAAATCAGGTAACCACCGGGTGGGGATGGGTCTGTGGGCACTTTTTTCAGTGAAACTGAGTGTGTGTGAGTGTGGGGGAGGTTATTTAGCTACAGGAGAAGATACATGGCACCCTTTAGAGAGAGGGGGGGATATTTGGGTCATGGGATATGATAGGAGAGAGAAAAGGGGGGTGGGGTATACTATTTTGGAAGATAGGATAAGTTGCATGTGAGTTAGGGTGCATTATTGGTGAGTTAGAATGTATTATTGGTGAGGGGTGGGGTAGCTTGAGGGGAGAGAGAAAGGAGAAAGGACAAGGGGAAGAGAGGGGGGTTGACCTTTTGAGTGGAGGAGAGGAAAAGGGACACACGACGGGGCAACAATGAAGAAAAAGGAGGCAAGGTGGGGATGGGCTGCCCCGCAGGCATGAGGTGGCCTATTTTACCTTCTCATATATTTACATAATCATAGTTTATTTTTTTTCTTACTTTTCCAATGCCTTTCATCACTCCCTCCCTAAGAAGAGGTTTCCATGGGGTGGGGACGAGAGAAGAGGGGTATGGGAGCTTGGCTTGTGAAAAGCCCCCATCATTAGCCCTCCCCTTTTGGCTAGAGGCATTTATGTCTCTAGCTCATCTGTTTCTTCTTCCGCTTAGCTGTAGGATCCGATATCGAGTTGCCTTCTGAACTAGCCATTCCATTTGGCCATTGGTGAGATTTCTGGGATATTCATGAATCTGTAAGAGGTCCGGGTGATAGCTTGTTCCTTGAAATAGTGTCGGTTGATTAAAGGGGAAGACCATGGCTTCTAGAACTTTGTGCCAATGTCCTGCTGGATCCCAAGTGAAAAATAGGACCATTGTCTGCAGTGTCCGAACAATAACATTTGCATGCCAAATCGGACCAAATTTGTAACCACCAGTAGCGAGAGGGGAAATGAGCATCTTGGCTCCTGCAAAGACAGAACTGAAAATTATGATTCCCAAGAGTGTACCAAGAATCCACCATATATGGCCACCTTGTTGGTGTGGTGAGCTCAAGTTGTCTTCAGACTCCTGCTTACTGCCATGAATAGAAAAAACTGCAAGCATATCATGCTTCTTTTGGGTGTGCTCAAACATTTCAGCTTCCTTTACTGATGCTAATAGCAAGCCACCTACCTTGCGGCTTAAATACAAGCGTAATCCACTTACCTTTCTCCAAAGAGAGGGTGCACTATTTGTAAAAAATTGTACCAAATTGCGAATGAGGTCTTCATTCTTGCATTCTATCAGGCTTTTGTCTATCCATGGCTCCTTTGCTCTTATCTCCATGCTGATCTTCTCTCTATATGTTAGAGCGGCTAGCCATAGCCATAGGTCTGATGCATCCCATGCAAACACAATGCTGTGTTGTGGAGGAGTTTGGAACATCCTTAAAAGGTTGGCAACATTTTGATCATCAAACTTACTATGAGCATCCTCACATAAACTGGAGGCATTACCCATCTCCAAGTTTATAACACCCTTCACTAGACTAGAGGCATTACCCATCTCTAAGTCTATAACACTACACAATAAAGTCTTGCTCGACTGCCAAGCCTCTGGAGAAATATCCAACTCCAAACCTTCAGTCATACTTACCTCTTTGTTATGGTCCTCTAGTGAAACTGCCTTGATGCAAGATTCCTTTAGCTTGCTACATTGTCCTGGGTCCATGCTGGTGCACAGGCTTCCATTTTCAAAGCCCTCCCCTTTGCTTGATATGTTGTCCATCTTCTGCGAAGCCTTGCTAGCAGGCTGGTCTTCCTCTTCTCTTGTATCTTTCATGCCATTTGCATTCCTCTTACTATGACGAGGCCTAATCAACACTTTACACCTTCTTACCCTTACTGCCCAATGATGTCGATTGATCGCTTTGGTGCCTATTTCATCCAAGGTTAAAGATGTACTCACATTTGTAACACAATTTTCTTGACTTACCTCCCCCACCTGGGTAGCATCTTTTGATTCTTTAACCTCTTGTTCCACTGCTTGAGTTCTTTGAATAGTCTTCTTACTCGATCCTTCTTCGGTTACCTTCATCTTGACCTCTTCTGCAAGACCAATGATACTTGGTGTGCGGGTACCAATTGGTGGTGGGCGTAGGATGATTGTGGTGGTGGTTTCATTGGTGACTGGCGTCGAATTGGTGTGTCCAGCTATGTTTGCACCGTTGGTGGTGGGATTTGAACAGGTGGGATTGGTTGCCTGAGTGGCGGTGGTCTTGCTCTTGGTGGAGAGATCTGATTCTGTCTCCCCCCTCTATTGAAATTCTGCCTCCTCAGGTGTGGGCAGTAGTACATTTCATGGCCATCTTCCCCGTATTTGTAACAACGGTACTCTGGGTTCTACCTTCATTGTCCTCTTCCTTGTTCTGGTTTCCTTCCAGGTGCATGCCCTTGATGCACCAGATGCACAGATAAACTCTCTAGTTGGGTGGTGATGCGACTCAGCAGGTCTTGCTCTTCTGATGCCTCCTGCGGTTGGACTCTATGATTGGCTATTGCAGTCACTGGGGTTGGTCGGGCCGAGCTTGTTTCCTCTGACTCATTTACTCTTGCTTGCATGCGTAGCTTCTTGTATTTAAGGCGGGCTACTTCGACTGCCAACTCATATGTTGCAGGAAACCTTCCCTTCACCTTCTCTCTAAGCGGCGACCATAGACCAGCAATGAAACGGTACTTCTTTAGGAAATTAGGTGCTCCTTAACCTTCCTCCAGCGAGGCAACCCATCTCTCCCATAAGTCCATAGATTTGGACTCGTAGGTGCAATACTCCAGCAGGCCTCCCTGCTTTAATTCTTTCAGTAACTGCCATAGCCTCTCCGAGGTTGTGCCTCCACCAGACCTCTTTACAAAAGCAGCCATTAACACATCCCATGCATTCTTGGTGGTCCGGGGCAATGCATTATACCAGGACTTGGCCTCTACTTTCATCAGTAGAGGAAAAATTCTAAGTCGTGAAGCGTCGTCATCTTTGTTGGAGACGATACAAGCAATGTCGAAATCATCCAAAAAGTCGGTGGTGAGATCCTCTCCCTTCTTTCCAATGAACGTGGGGAAAGAAACACTTGCCACGGTAGTGACTCATAAAATTACAAATCTTTTTTTCTTTTTTTTTACATTACATTAACAGTAGCGGCTCATAGCGGCTCATAGCGGCTTTTTTACAGGGGTGGGTGGATAGGTTAAAACAAGATAAAGATAGAAACATTAAAGGAATGATGGTAATCTAATATGGGGAGAATGATAGGGTTCGGGGGATTGAGGATTTCTCCTAGTACCACCGCACCGAATAGGTGTACGATCTTCTGTTGGTAGAAGACTTTCCTATCTACATAGATATTCACATGCATATGTTGCAAGAATCTGAACGGGAATTCCATTGGCCCATTTTCTATCATGCACAGAGGATGGAATACTTACTTATAATCTTATCGTGCTAGTGTTGATGAGTCGACACATCCACAAGAGGTCGTCGCCTTTCATGGGCTCTAACTTTCCTTCGTTGCTCAGCACGTACGGGGTGATAACGATGCGTTTGACCACTCCCAGCCTCTTGGCTAACAGCAATTGCAGGTAATTTCCGTAGTCGGCGTGTTGCATGAATTCTACTCCATTCAGTTGCAACTCGTCCCCAGCCCACTGGGTTTCTCCCGTGGTAGAGAGCTTCTTCAGGATAAGTTGTACAGGGAGAGGAGGAAGATCCTCCACTCTCTTTCCAAAACAGTGAGAGCAATAGTCGAACCACTCTTCTCTAGGACATGGGAATCTTCTTACCACTTCTTCTTCTGGATTGTCGAACTGGATTGGTAGCACTCGCATGCGTCGTGCAAATTGGTAGGCGACCTTTTGCCGCTTAGCTTCGGATGACTTCCTCTTTGGCAAATTGGGTACAACCCGGCTTTCTGAGCTTGAAGCACTCGATTGGCTAGATGCTTCTCCCTTCGGGGTCATGTGTTTCTAGACTCGCTTATCTTGTCCTTGCCTTTGGCTCGAGCAGCCCCTTTAGGCCACTTTGGAGTTATAACTTTGACTGCAGTTTCTTTAGGGAAAAGAGGTCTCACCGTTTGCTTCCCTTCCTTGATGTGAATGATTTCTTCGTGATGAATGTCGATGTAGATGACTTCAGCCCTTTCGCTGCCTCCATTGCTGGCACTCATTGACAGTGTGCCTTGGTTGACAACAGTGATGGCACTTCACCAACCTCCCACCTGATGCTCTCAATTTGTGGTTAGAACGAGCAACATGAGATGGAGAATTTACCTCTTGAATATTGACGACACTGTAGCCTGGTAGTAGTACTTCAATGAAGGCGGCTAGTGCCTCTTTCGTCTCCTCTTCTTCCGTCTTCCAGTTAGAAAATTCCTTCAGCCATTCGTCCATGATTAATAGTGGGCGTCACTTTCAGCATTGTAAATTGAAGGTTTCATGAAAATATCCTCAGTGGGGGCACCAAATGACGGGAGCAAAGCGAACCCCGAACCCCCGACGGCCTCTAAAACACCAGGGACCGAATGGCGCGCCTCGAGCCTGTCATGGTAAAGCAAACAGGGGGCACCACCTAGCTTCAGTGGCTAGGATGCAAACAACACACCACCATAACAAAGTTTTCATCCAAGAGAGATGGATGCTTGGGAGTAATGATGAAGAGGAAGGGAAATAAGATCAAGTGAGAGAGAGAGAGAGTGAGGGAGGGGGTATAGCGTCTTAGTACTTAGGCACCACAGAAGGATGGCGAATCCTACACCCTTCACACATACACAAGCTCACTCCAAACACAAGACTAGGTGGGGATTCCGCACACCTCACATGGGCAAAACATTGCAAGAAAACATACTCAGAAAACCTCAAGCTTTATTTAGAGAATAAGGCAATGAAATGGGGAGCTTAGGGTAGGGGAATGAGAAGGGAGAGAGTGGTAGAGCACATGGAGGATAGGTGGGAGCTGATGGCGAAGACTCGCACGAGGGTTATGGCCATCATCCTTCATTTAGCTGCCCTTCATCTTCCATAGCCGAAGGGTGTAGAGGTCATGCTCAAGACGAGCATGGGATTGCGGTGATGGTGATGGTGTGGGTGTGTGTGTGTGTACTAGGCACACACAGTGCATAGTGTACTCTTTGGGGATGTTGTGTGTGTATTTAGTGTGATGGTGACCCCTCCTTATATAGGGGAGGAGGGGGGGAGAAATTCTAGAATTTAGAAATGAATAAATCATTATCTACACTTGTGACTGTGGGACCCACTTGTCTGGCTGTGTGTATATGTGCCAGAACAGCAGTCTCATCAGAGAGACTAAGAGAGAGAGATGGGTGAGGAAAAAAGGAGAGGTGACATGGAGAATAAAGTAATTACAAGAGGGGAGAGAGGGGAGTGTGTTCAGAGGTGAATCTGTGTGCAGATGTGTGTGAACACAAGAAAAATCAGGTAACCACCGGGTGGGGATGGGTCTGTGGGCACCTTTTTCAGTGAAACTGAGTGTGTGTGAGTGTGGGGGAGGGTATTTAGCTACAAGACAAGATACATGGCGCCCTTTAGAGAGAGAGGGGGATATTTGGGTCATGGGATATGATAGGAGAGAGAAAAGGGGGGTGGGGTATACTATTTTGGAAGATAGGATAAGCTGCGTGTGAGTTAGGGTGCATTATTGGTGAGTTAGAATGTATTATTGGTGAGGGGTGGGGTAGCTTGAGGGGAGAGAGAAAGGAGAAAGGACAAGGGGAAGAGAGAGGGGGTTGACCTTTTGAGTGGAGGAGAGGGAAAAGGGACACAAGGGACACACGGCGGGGCAACAATGAAGAAAAAGGAGGCAAGGTGGGGATGGGCTACCCCGCAGGCATGAGGTAGCTTATTTTACCTTTCTCATATATTTACATAATCATACTTTATTTTTTTCTTACTTTTCCAATGCCTTTTATCACTTCCTCCCTAAGAGGAGGTTTCCATGGGGTGGGGACGAGAGAAGAGGGGTATGGGAGCTTGGCTTGTGAAAAGCCCCCATCACTACTATTGAAGTTCAATCAGTGGTGATTCAAGAGCATGGGATAGTGCATAAAAGAGTACGCAATGTATCTGCACAACAATCACACCCAAGTGGAAAACCATCCTTTTCTAGAAGAAAGAGTGGAACAACCTAATGTGCTTGAGTTAAAGAGACCTACTTGGGTTTCTCGTCCTCCTGATCGTTTTGTTCCATCTCTTGACTATGTAATGTTGACAGAGTGTGGTGAGCCTTCATGCTATGATGATGCTATGTTTGCTGATGATAAGCTCAAGTGGCAATTGGCTATGCAGTCTAGGATGAATCCTTTGAAGAAGAATGACAATTGGGACTTCGTACCATTGAAACAAGTCTGAACTTTCTTCCTTGCAAATGGTTCTACAAAATGAAAATTTCTTTCATTGATGATCTGCCAAAGTAAAAGGCTAGACTGGTCGCCAAGGGTTTTAAGTAGAAAAAGGGTGTTTATTTTGATAAAGTCGTTTTACTTGTTGTGAAGATGAATACTCTTTGCTTAGTGCTTGCATTGGTAGCCATTGAGGACATGGAACTTGTTCAAATGGATGTCAACACGACATTCTTACATGGGGATCTTCATGAAGACTTTTATATGCAACAACCACAAGGGTTTGTTATTGAAGGCAAGGAAAAGGTGGTCTCAAAACTTTAAAGGCTCTCTATGGGAAAAAACAAGGATCTCATCAATGGTACAATAAGTTTCAAGCTTCTATGCAGTCTCAAGGTTTCAGAACAAGTGACGAAGATCATGGCCTCTACATTAAAAAGGCTATTGGTGCTAGTCTTCTGATATTGATCTTGTATGTAGACGACATGCTTATTGCCAGAAAAAGTACCAGTGAGATAGATGCATAGGGATATAGAGAGGGAAAGAGAGGGGGAGGGAAAGGGAAAGGGAAAGGGAAAGAGGGGAAGAGAGATAGATAGATAGATAGATAGAGAGAGAGAGAGAGAGAGAGAGAGAGAGAGAGAGAGAGAGAGAGAGTTGGTGGAGCTTCTTCTCACACTATGTGTGAGCACCTTATTGTTCTATATTATCAATAAGATTAGGGTAAGAAAATAATAAAATTAGGGTTAGTGAGTGGTAAGTCTGTGATGGTATAGGTCTAATATCCTTTATCCACAACAACCTCCCACTTAAAGGCCAATGTGCTGATAAGCGGAGAAAGGGGTAAGTAGAGTATGATGGCTCTACCCAATACCCATCAAGTCACGACAATGTGCAAAACTCTCATGAGATAAACCCTTCATGAGAAGGTCAGCAGGTTTGTCATGCGTGTGCACCTTGACAAGATCGATGTACTTATCCTCAAGCATCTCTTGAATGAAATGATATTGGATCTCAATGTGCTTTGTCCTCGCATGAAACACAAGATTTGGTGCTAGTTGAATAGCACTTTTACTATCACAATGAAACATCGGAATCTCAGCATTAATGCCCAAATCTCCCACTAGACAAGCAAGCCAAATAGCTTCTGTGCAAGCTTTAGAGGCGCCCACATATTCTGCCTTAGTGGTTGATTGAGCAGTGCAATCTTGCAAACGAGATCTCCATGATATTGCACCCCCAGCAAATGTGAAAACATAGCCACTCATGGACCTCCTATTGTCCACATTCCCTACATAATCAGCATCCGTGTATCCTTTTACACATGCATGATGCCTCCTTGCTCTGAAAGCATAAGCATTTGTCCTTTCTACCGCTCAAATATCTCATCACTCCTTTCACTACCTCCCAATGCTTCTTATCAAGATTAGACATGTATATGCTCTCCCACTACAAATGCAATGTCTGGATATGTAGCAATCATGGCATACATCAAACTACGAACAATAGATGCATAAGGAACTTTGGCCATTTCAACCTTTTACTTCTCTTCTTTAGGATAACCAAATTGGCTAAGTTTTACATATGGAGGTAATGGGCTATTGGATACCTTCTCCCTCTTCATATTAAAATATTGAAGTACCTTGGAAATGTACTCAATCCAAGATAAGTAAAGGACTTTCTTGCTCCTATCTCTCACAATCAGCATACTAAGAAAGTGATTGGCTTCTCTTAAGTCCTTCATATCAAAGCTCTTAGGAAACTTTGATTTCAATTCCCTTTCCCTCTCCCTCTTTCTCTCTATTTCTATCTCTTTCTACCTCTCTTTATTTCCCTCTCTATCTATTTTTTTCTCTCTTTCTATCTCTCTCTCTCTTACTTTCATTACCTCCCAATGCTTCTTACCAAGATTAGATATGTATCTGCTAACTACTCCCACTACAAATGTAATGTCTAGAAGTATAGCAATCATGACGTACATCAAACTAGAAACAAAAGATGCATAAGGAGCTTTGGCCATTTCAATCTTTTCCTCATCTGCTTTAGGATAATCAAATTGGCGAAGTTTTACATATGGATGTAATGGGCTAGAATGGTAACCTAGCAGGACATAAAAGTGTCCTTTCAGGGTTTTGGGAAAAATTTCCAAAACCATAGTAGATCCACTCATTTTGAAAAATCCTTTCATGAGCTTATAGTTCAATAACTACTACATATGGAAAAAATGAGAAACTTGTAATTTTTCTCATCCATTGGTCACTACAAGCCTCCAAAGTTGATGGACCAGTGCATTTTGCCCAAAACAACAATTTCTTGCGGTTGATTGCCTATAAATAAGAGTGGGGATTTTTGTAGGACATGAGATAAAATGCCCCGTTAACTTCAATGGGTTGGTGACCAAAACATATGGTTGCTTTTACCTCACTAATTTTGTTTTGGGAAAAAACAATAGGTACAAAAAAGTTGTATTTTTGCCATTCTGCGGACCTATCATCAAAGTTTCTATAGTCACGCTCAATACAGATACTATATACATGTTTTCTTAGTTCCCTTTGGGCCTTTGGATTCAAAAGGAGCCACGGAGCATGCCAAAAGGATAATGGATCTCTTACAATTGGAACCTTGGGGGCAATGATAAAGTGCTAAATACATCAAACATGAAAAAATTGGGTTTAGCATTAGACCTCTAGAAACCCATAGAAACTACTCAATATATAGCCAAGTTTGTAGTCTATGATTAGATATGGTTACTACCTACAAAATACACACAATTGGCCTAAGAAAATAGAAATATTGAGAAAGTTATACTTGCTACTCTAAAATGTATCGTATTCTTCAGCAATCAAAAAACTCAACCATCATCATATACTATGCTATATAGCATATTAGGTCCCCCAAAACTCAAGGAAGATTACCTTTATGTTATACATTACACTTACACAATCAAAATTGAATTTAGATATCAAGAAAGCCACCAAAAAAAATCATAAAAGTGCTAATTTTGCCAAAAAATAGGATTATGCAATTCTTGTAAATTGGTCATAACTTTCAATTTTAACACTTAGCTCTCCCTACAAGCATCAAAATATGTTGATAACTATGAAGGCCTAACCTCTAGCCATCTAAACCTCACAAACATGAATTTTAGAGTGGTATAGTTGCCAAAAATTGGAAAAAAGCCAAAATTAGGACCCGTTTTTTCACACAGTTTAGGTTCAAAAATGTTGTGCAAGAGTAAGGTTAATGGTGAGATTGATGCTCCAAAAACAATGCTAAGTTTTTTTCAGCTCATAAGGAAACTTTGTGGATATATAGCACCTAGAAATTCATTTTCATACTCTTCAAATAACTCAAGCAAAATGGTCACTTAACAGGACACAAAAGTGTCCAAGGACATAAAAGTGTCCTGTTACCATTCTAGTGTTAAAATGTTGAAGTACCTTGGAAATGTACTCAATCTAAGATAAGTAAACGACTTTCTTGCTCCTATCTCTGACAATCGGCATACCAAGAAAGTGATTGGCTTCTCCTAAATCCTTCATATCAAAGTTCTTACACAACTTTGATTTCAATTCCATTTCCCTCTCCCTCTTTCTCTCTATCTCTATCTCTTTCTACCTCTCTCTATTTCCCTCTCTATCTATTTTTCTCTTTTTCTATCTCTATCTCTACCTTTCCCTCTCTCTACCTCTATCGATTTCCCTCCCCCCTAGCCCCAGCACTCTCTCTCTCTCTCTCTCTCTCTCTCTCTCTCTCTCTCTCTCTCTCTCTCTCTCCCTTTCTATTACCTTTTTCTATCTCCTTCTATTTGTCTCTCTCTCTCTCTATTTCCCTATCAAGCTATTTCTCTCTTTCTATTTTTTTTTTCTCTCTCTCTCTCTATTTCCCTCTCTCTCTCTCTCTCTCTCTCACACACACACACACACACACACACACACACATCCCTCTCTTCCTTTGGAAGGTATTTTTCCAGGTCTTTTCTTTAATGTTTAACATTTTTAGCCCTTATTTAATTTTTAGTTTTTGTTTTTGTTTTAAATTACAAATATTTTAAATAGGACATTTCTCACCCTAATCTAACACCAACTTAGCATTGAACATAAAAAAGAAAAAAGCTTTCATTTCTTTTCTCTGTCTACTTCAATGCTAACTTAACATTAACTATTAAATCTACACTAATCTCTTTTTCTCCCTCTCTTTTCCTCTCCCTTCTTGTACTCTTTTTATAGTCACAGAGAAAAACAAAAAATATGCAAACACCTACAAGCTAATCACCCGCTCACAACAAGCAATCAAGCAATGAAAGTGAGGGCAACCAAGAACTCCAAAAAGCAAGCAAAGTGAGGGCAAGGAAGCAAACACTGACTACACAGATACAAGAGGTATGAGAGCTTTACATCTATCTATTCTAATGTGTGTGTGTTTACAACAAAGGGGGGGGGGGGGGGATAGAAGCTTACCTTTTGCTCTATGTCTTGTTTGGATCTTTTTTCCATCCTCTTGTGTAGATCTTTCATGCAATCAATTCTTCTTGCAATCCACCTTTTCTTCTCATGGTACACCCTTTGCTCTCTGACGGCGAACAATGTAGCGCTCCACCAAAGAGTGGTCATGTGTTACTAAACAGGAAAAATTAGGGAGGGGGTTGCAAAAGTTTGCAACATCTCGATTATCCGCAATAATAACTAGTAGCCATTAGAAAGGAAATGGAGCAAGTAAGCACATTGTCGGAGTGTACATGTCTCCCGCGTCAACCGAGAAAGCATCGGCTTGCTGGCTATAGACAGAGAAACAACCGTGGTGCAAAACAAGCAAAATGAGTGCAGTTAGGATTGATTTGGTGTTAAAAGGAAGATATAGTGACACTTAAGGAGGAATTGTGGAAGAATTCATAGATCAGAACAGAGTTAATGGCTAAAAACAAACTGAGGCAAGGTATCAACACTTAATTGGCACTTGCAATCAAAACATATTTCCAATAGTTCAATATTTGAAACCCTTGATACAAATCGGTTGCATATGTCATCATTGCTATGCCTATTGCTTTGCAATCCCCTATTTAGATAACCCAATCCTGATGAAAAGAATCCATAAATCACGAGGTACACATCACCTTGTTTAACTCTTTTTCCTGTCAAAAATTTGAAGAAAAATTCCTTCCACCATGTGCCCGGACGAGATTTCCCCGCGCCTTCTATCAATTTGCCGAAGTCTTCTCTCCCCAAGGTTGATAGAGAGAGAGGAAGCTCGTTCGTGATTTGTCGTATCTCCCCTCTCCGAGGTCGATAAAGAGATCCTAAAACACCTTTCATTGATTTCTTGTTTCTCTCCCCAAAAAAAAACCCTCCTTGAACTCTCCCTATCTTCTCCAAACCAAGCTCACTCCAATTGCCAAAAATATGGGCCCCTCCCAAGGGCGTGTGAAGCTCTTCCCCCTTATTCTTGTCTCCACAACTCCCTTTTTAGCTCAAAACTGTGGGTGCATTGCTGCTATTTTTGGCTCTTTGCTTGGGCACCAAGGCATGTGGGAGGGCCCCTTGGATGTCACAGCGGCGTGACACCGTGGAGCCCCACTCGTTACCCTCAAAAGGTTTGTCCGTTGATGGCGTGTGGGAACACCTGCGGAGAAGCTCGCCACATCATCACCAGGCTCATGAGGGAGGAGCCACCAATGGCCACCACCATAAGCTGACAGAGTGGCAATAGAAGCCAGAACAGCCATCTGCCGCTTGCAAGTGGCCGAAGAGCCACAAATGCAGTGCTGCCAAAGAACCGCCATGGCCATGAGCTCAAGGGGCTCACGCTCCCTCATGTGATGCTAGTGAACTCATCACGGTGCCATATACTTTACATCCATGCGTGTGGGCTTGTTATTGTCCACGTGGTGCGTGGCGACCGCTCATCGACTCACCCTCTAACTCCCTTCACAATTCCCATAAAAGCCTCAAAAAATTCATTTTACTTTTGCCCTTGTTCTTGAGCTCACTAATTGATGCACAAATCTCCTCTCCCTGAGATCCAAAATCTTGCTGAAAGCTCATCTTCTTGGGCTACCTTCCATGATGGCCCCAATGCCCCTCAATGTTGCTAGGCCCCTGAACCGAGGCAACCCAAACCTCTGAAAATCTGGTAACCTTTGGCTGGCAATTGACGCCATCTTCATCCTTCCATAACTTCGCACTTTGATTTGTGTTTGACATGCCGTTAACTCCCATTACCTTCATATATTGTATGATGAACATACAAAACTTGGCAAGGAGCTCCAAAAATCCCAAATGGCACACCGATTGAGGCGGTCAAACCGGCTCAAAATCGACCCTCTACAAAGCTTCATCTAGCAATAACTTGGCATCCGTAACTCCAAATGACAATCTAAAAAGACCGAGATTCTCCACATGATGAGCACTTCAATCTCATGCATTCACTTCACCTTTGATGCTCCATCTGCAACTACCCAATCCGGTACGGATCTGCAAACACTCTCAGCTTTAAACCCAAATATCTTGCACACCGTGGCTTTGTTTGCTGAGCTGTATGGACCTGCACCCTTCAAGCTCCACATATTCAAGCCAGAAACCAACACTTTGGATATCCTTCACCTGCCATCCTATTAGGCCCTACCTAGAGCCCTTTTGGTCTAGAAACCCACATAGAGCATACACATCTGTTTCCACTTGCTGACGAAACAGCTGCTAACATGGTCCATAAGTTCGGCAAAACCTCAAAAATGTGTGGAAATTTTCATATTTCACCCCGTGCTTGCAAAGAAGCACGACAATGTTTTTTGGTGATACAATGCTCTTGAAACATTTCCTCCATCGCACCCTATTGCGTGTTCCTCCCCATCTCCCTCTCTCAAGCCCTACCCCTCTCTCTCTCCCTCTTTCACACATGCACACACACACATACACACACATAGACACGACGTGCATGCGTGCGCGCACACACACACACACATATATTCAAAACGTATACTACCAAAAGCTTCACCTCCTCACGATGATGAAAATTGTGCAACATCTAGTAGTAGGAGTGTACCCTTGAAGTTAGGACAAGAAACTCCTAACAATTGATCGAGAAAAAGTGAGGCTTTTAAAGAGTACAAAACCTTCAGCATCCTTAAAAGGTATTGAAGCAATTATGCTTTCCCAAACACTGGGATAGAAGGAACCTGCTACCAAAGTACATGAGTCCAAGAATTATATAAAACAGTTAAAGATTTAGTATAATCTCAAATAGATCTCCATTGACATTGACGATGAAGTAGATTTTGTAATATTATGGAATCTAAATCTCTTTATGTATGTTTTAGAGTGCTTATGCAAATTTTTCTTTCAATTCTATATGTAGCTTATGACTTTGATGTGAACTTTGCTTGATTTTAGTTTATCAAAAGATTCAAATGTTGCTATATAAATAGCTTCAATAATCACGGACCTTTCATGAAAAATAACATTCTTTTTGAAATTCTTAAAGTGCCTTTATGTTATTTAGAAACGACAACCTATGGCCTTTGGGCCATATGGATCCGTTTGATCTCTTGCCATAGTTTAACCAAGTGTGGCCATATGAAGCAAGTCTATTGGCACTATATGAACCTACATATGGTCCATGCTAGTTTCTCCATAAAAAATATATGTTCCTAAGGACAAAGACTAGTATCTCATCTTCTACAAGACTTTTATTATTGTAATAATAGGAAGCCATGTAATTTGCACATATGGCATCATCACCCTATGACCACAAGGCCATAAGGTTACATATTTTATTCCACAAAGTAGTTACCATGTGTGGCTTGTAAATAGAACTCTTTAGACTTAATATCATGGGAGGCTAGCTCAAGGCTACATAACATAAGGAACAAGCCTCTTAATTACAAACTACAAAGAAAAGGCTAACTCTCTTAGGTTATACTTAGTCTCCATCTATTGACAGCTATAAAGGAGAACCTTAGACTTTAAGAAAAACGAAAAATATTTAAGAATCTTATAGAGCATTTATGCCATTTATAATTAGAGAACCCTATAATCCTAGGTCCATAGAAATTCAACATCAACCTGCACTATGGGTACTCATCCAATTTTGACCCATCCATAGCTGGTGTAAATCAACCCTTGATCTGTTCCAAATCAACCCTTATGTATGACCAGCTTGATACAAAATTTGATATGTGACCTGATAAAAACTCCCAAAATTCATCCAAGTTCTCTAGTGCACACCGGTTCAACCAATTTTTACAAGTAATCAACATGGGTAAGGTCCCTCCCCAGTGTATTTTTTTTGGACACCCTTCTTGAAATTTTGCTCACTTTGATGGCGAGTAAATGTTGTGCCTAACATAAACTTGTCAAATTGGCGAGTGAAAGGAATGTTTAATATGAATTTGCCACTATTAAAAAAACTTAATTTTCACCTAAAAGAGGAGGCATAGTTTGCAATGTTCTTGTATGATTGCATTAATAGTATGATTATTTATAAGACATTACGACATTCTCTCTCTCTCTCTCTCTCTCTCTCTCTCTCTCTCTCTCTCTCTCTCTCTCTCTCTCTCTCTCTCTCTCTCTCTCTCTCTCTCTCTCTCTCTCGCGCGCGCGTGAGTGCAAGGAAATTTTTTAAGGGGGGGCACAGGTAGGTGGGTAAAGGAAGTTTAATGAGAGAGGACCCAAACTCAAGACAATAAGGCTAGCTAAAATTGTTGTGCTTATTGCAAATAATTGTATTTCTAGCAAGTTGAGAAGGTTTTGGTTGAGATGAAGAAAATACTATATGAGTAGAAAATGCTATCATTTACATAAGCTTCAATGTCTCTTCTCTTCAAGCGTGCGTGCGTGTGTGTGTGTGTGTGTGTGTGTGTGTGTGTGTGTGAGAGAGAGAGAGAGAGAGAGAGAGAGAGAGAGAGAGAGTGAGGTGAGAGAGAGAAGAGAGAGAGAGATAGGTGCAAAGTCATTTTCTCTCAAAATTGGCTACAAATATAGCACTTAGGTAGGCAATACTATCCGGTTGTTATGCTGTTATGCTGATAAAAAATTTCCTATATGGATCTTAAAATATGCTTCACATTTATGTTTTTGTTTCCAAAAAGAGCTAAGTTTGGATGTCAAATGTCAAGTGCTTTGTGCATGGATAACAACCTTCAAACTATTAGTCTTAAGACCCTTGATACCTCTTTTTGGATAGAAAACAACATAAACTTTTTATAGTCACACCTTCAGCTCTTACATTTATGAAACTATTGTGTGTGTGTGTGTGTGTGTGTGTGTGTGTGTGTGTGTGTGTGTGTGTGTGTGAGAGAGAGAGAGAGAGAGAGAGAGAGAGAGAGAGAGAGAGAGAGAGTCATATTTTTGGACTATATACATTGTCAAGTGGAAATAATATAAACTTACCATTGAATTTTATTTTAGAATAATCAGAGAGTAGGGGAGTTGAACCCCTTCACCATGAGGTATGAACCTCCATGGCTACACCAAGCTCCCTCCAAGGAGAGGATAGTTGATTCACTAAGGATAGTGAGTCAACTATCCTCTCCCCTTCCCTGCACAACCCCAAATAGACATCAGTAAGAAAATAAAATACACTAAGATTAACATGCGTACTTACAAACCTTCCTTACTCATATCATATATGCCTTTACCAAAAGCTGCAAGCAGGCACATTCTCATAGATCCAAAAATATAGAAAGCTGAAATACATCCATGATGGCACATGTACCAACAACACTAGAAAACGAATCATGTTGATCAAAATATACCAGAACCACAATGGCATAATGGGCCATGGCTTTGCATCACATTGATCCATGAAACACAATGGCATAATGGCAAGGCATCCTGCTAATCCATGAAACAACCCATTTGATCATGCATGAATATAAAAATCACAATGGCATAATGGCAAGGCATCCTGCCAATCATGAAGCAACCCATCAAGCAAGAATGGCAGTGCATCATCTTGAACCACATATACCAGCTACAATCCACAATTGCATCATTGGCAGCACATATTATCAAATCATGAGCATGAAGCTTCTAGCATCTATCATCACTGTCTATATCACTAATATCATCAAGATCTTCTTCTTCCTCCTCAATGCATGAGCTGTGATACTTTGTACACATAGGACGATCATTCCATACATTACAAGCTTCATTGAAAGGAAATGTATTGATATCATAAAACTTTTGCTCAAAAGCACGGACACAAATGTCCAAATGCTTATCTAATCTATTCCTCTTCTTGTTTTTTATGAAATCAAGCCTACTAAAATGTAGACATGTAGTAGTGTTAGTGTGTATACGCGCTTCACCAGGGGCACTTTTCTCCCACTGGGTTTTTCCCCCTGGACATCCGGTGTGAAAGGACACCTTATCTCTTAGGGTTTCATATAAGCTTTGTAGCTCTGAGTTTATATACACTATTATTCCAATACAGAGAGATAGACTACAGAGATCTCGTACGCAAGCTCTATGTCTTCTCCTTCTCCATCTTCTTCCTACTCTGAGTTGTTGTCTTCCTGCTGTTTCCTGTTTCATCATCTTCAACAATTGGTATCAGAGCAAGGTGATTTCCAGAGCCTCTACTTGCGTTTTCGCGTCCGCGCGCGCAATCGCAGTTTTCAGGCAGTTTTCGGAAAATTTGCTCGTGGGAGCATCCTCGACGTTCCGGGACTATTCTGATTAGGCGACCTGGGTTTTACCCCCCTTTTGAATCCATTCGAGCCCTCAGAATTTTATTCTGAGCAGCATAACAGAAGTTACTTTTCGGAGGCGTTTAGATCAAGAGGGTGTGCTTCTTGACATATTTTCTTCAGGTAAACAATTCTTTTGGGAAGCAGCTTGTCTTAGCTTTGTGCTGAGATTTTGTGTAGAGTTTTGCTTGCATTGGAGAGGAGATTTGTGAATCTCTTGGAGGTTATTTTGCTCTCTTGTGTGCATCCACAGTATGGCTCAATCTACGGAGAAAGAGATTTTTGGTGCGTTTACATCTGAAGACAAATTGGATGGTACCAACTATTCTCTTTGGTCTTTTATGGCCAAAAATGTTTTGGTTGGTAAAGGATTGTGGGATTCTGTATCTGGAGATGAAGTTCGTCCAGGTAGCATTGCACCTACCACGCCTGGTCGTGGTGCAGCTATTGGTGCAAGCCCCTCACAAATCACTCCAGAGCAAAAGAGATGGGATACTAAAGATGCACAAGCTATGGCTGTGATTGCCTTAACCATAAAGAGGACAATCACACCACAAATCAGATCTTGCAGAACTTCTAAGGATGCTTGGAACACTCTGCAAGCTATGTTTGGAGGAAGAAACGCTGCCAGAATAGAGTTTTTGAAGAAACAACTTGACAAAATACAGGTGGACGAAGGTGACAATATTGTCGAGCATCTTACAAAAATCAGGGATCTTAAAGAGCCATTGCTTAGCATTGATGAAGTGATTCCAGAGAAGGACTTGGTTTCCAAAACACTCAATTCACTACCACCATCTTATTTGACTTTTCAGAGTTCTTTGACTCTGTCTTTGCGAGCTAATCCTGAGTCTCTTCATTTTGAAGAGGTAGTGGCTTTGCTATTGCAGGAGGATCAATCACGTAAGAACAAGTCTTTACAGGTGGATGGTATGGATCATGCTCTTGTTGTACATAACAAAAACAAGGGTAAAGAGAGTGCTCATTACTCCAAGTCTGGTGCAGGACAATCTTCAGAGAAGTCTAAAGGTGATTCCGACAAGTCCAAGAAGAAAGGTAAATGTCACTACTGCAAGAAACCTGGTCACTACATTAGTGAGTGTAAAAAGCGAATTGCTAAAGAAAAGAAGAAAGAGTCAAGTTTGGTTGTTTCAGCTTTTTATGATTCTTCTACAGCTAAAGAAGAGTCTGCAAACTTTGTGCAGGATTCTTATGCTTTTGTAGTATGTTCACATTTTTTGCTTACAGTTTTGACAAGACACAAATGATTTGGTACTTTGATAGTGGTGCATCCAGGCATATTACTTCAAGGAAGGATTTGTTTTGTTCATTGGATGCAGCTCTAGCAGGAAAGAAGGTGACATGTGCAAATAATTCTTCTTATCCAATCAAAGGCGTTGGTAAGATTTTGATTACCATTTCAGATGGTTCAGATTTATGCTTGCCAGATGTCTTATATGTTCCAGGGATCAAGAAGAATTTGTTGTCTGTATCCTCTCTTGCAAAAAATGGTCTTCGGGTCATTTTTGAGGATGACAGATGTGTTGTACGAGATCGAGAGAATGGTTATTCTCTTATCACTACAGGTACGTTGGAAAATGGACTATTTGTGCTAGATCGTTATGAAAAGCAGATTCAGGTATGTATTGCAAAAACAAAGACTCAGGCCATGCAGAATGCTAAGTTGTGGCATGCTAGATTTGGGCATGTTAGTTATGGCAGTTTGATGACTTTACAACGTCATAATATGGTGCATGAGTCTTTATTGGAGATGCCACCAAGACATGTATGTGAAGGTTGCGTTCTTGGAAAGATGCACAGATTTGCATTTTCGCAGGATGGTTCAGCTAAAAGGATAGGAAAGTTGCAGCTTGTACACAGTGATGTATGTGGTCCTATGAGGACTCCATCTATAGGAAACAGCCTTTATTTTGTGACCTTCATTGATGACTTTTCCAGGTTTTTTTGGGTGTATCCACTCAAAGCAAAGTCAGATGTGTTTGCAGTTTTTCAACATTATGTCGCCATGGTTGAAAATGAAACAGGTTGCAAAGTACAGACTCTTCGTACCGATCGAGGAGGTGAATACATGTCAGGTGCATTTAAGGACTTTTTTGGGAAAGAAAGGCATTAAACACCAATGCATTATGCCATACACACCACAACAGAATGGTGTTGCAGAAAGGAAGAACAGGTCTTTAATGGAGACGGCTAGATATATGCTCAAGGCTAAGAGTTTGCCTCATAAGCTATGAATGGAGGCAATTGCTTGTGCAGCACATGTTTTGAACAGGTGTACTACTTGTGCCTTGAAGACCATTACTCCATATGAAACTTGGTATGACAAAAAACCTTCAGTCAGTTATCTTTGTGTTTTTGGTTGTCTTGCTTATGCTCACATCCCTCAACAGTTACGTGGGAAGCTTGATGATAAGGCAATCAAATGTATATTTGTGGGGTACAGTAGTGGAAGTAAAGGTTATAGACTTTACAATCCTGCTACAAACAAGATTTTTGAAAGTCGTGATGTAATTCTTGCAGAAACTACTACTCAACCTATGGTTGCTTTTGATGTACCTCATATGCAAACACATGATGTATTTGAAGATTTGCTTCCTTCTTTTGTGGAGAATCAAGAATCACAACAGGTTGATAATCTTGATCAATCTTTTGATCAGCATGTGACACCTCATGATGTAGAGGAAATTCTGCGTGAAGAGCAAGAAGTTCTCAGGGAAGAAAGAACCTTGCCTCAATGGGTTCAAAAAACTTTGCAGGATAGCCAGTTGGATGCATTGTTGCCACGAAAAACACATGCTGGTACTACTTTTGGTAGAGAGCAAGTAGATTTGGCTTGCTTTAGCACTCTTTGTGATGCAGATGAGCCTGATTCATTTGAACAAGCTTTAGAGCGTGTTCAGTGGAAAGATGCTATGCAGCAAGAAATTGATTCTATTCATAAGAATCATACATGGGATCTAGTGGACTTTCCTACAGGTTAAAAGCCTATTGGTACAAAGTGGGTTTTTAAGGTAAAAAGGAAACAAGATGGTACTGTTGACAGGTACAAAGCAAGGCTTATGGCAAAAGGCTATGCGCAACAGAAAGGCATAGATTATGATGAAACCTTTGCTCCTACTTCTCGTGCGTCCACATTTAGATCACTAGTTGCAATTGCTGCTCATCATGGTTGGAAAGTGCATCAGTTGGATATCAAAACTGCTTTTTTAAATGGTGATTTGCAAGAAGAAGTTTATGTAATTCAACCAAGTGGTTTTGTTGTAAAAGGTCAAGAGCAAAAGGTATGTAGATTGCGTAAAGCTTTGTATGGTCTCAAACAGGCTCCAAGAGCATGGTATGAGAAGATACATACTTATTTGATTGGCCAGGGATTTCAGAATAGTCCAACAGAAAGTACTTTGTATGTCAAAAAGAGAGATGGAGTTCTCATTATGCTAACACTTTATGTGGATGATATGCTTCTTACAGGCAATAATGCAAATGAAATTGAAGCGTTTAAAGATGCTTTGAGAAAAACCTTTGAGATGTCTGATCTTGGTTTGCTACATTATTACTTGAGTATTCAGTTTGTGCAATCAGAGGATGGCATATACATGTTGCAGGCAAAATATTTGCATAAAATTTTGGACAAGTTTGGTATGCAAAATTGTAAACCAATCTCTACACCCGTAGAAACTGGATCAAAGTTGAGCATGCACGATGCTGGAGAACCTTTTGATGTACATACTTATGGAGTGAGGCGGTCCGGGGCGGGCAACAAGAAGAGCAACCTCTAGACACCCTTCAAGGCTCCCGTGCTGCTCAATTGGGTTGGGGTTGGAAAAAACAACAAACACACACACAAACCCGCAACCTAACCCTACACAAATTTGGGGCACCACCTAGTTTTGGATGCGAACTAGGACGCGTAAAGAGAGAGAGAGAGAGAGAGAGAGAGAGAGAGAGAGAGAGAGAGAGAGAGAGAGAGAGAGAGAGAGAGAGAGAGAGAGAGAGAGAGAGAGAGAGCTCGGGCTGATTTGAAACGTATCGGCAATGATCAAGCAAACACAACTATATATTTAAGAAAGAGAGAGAAAGGGGGAGGGGGTGCTTGTTGCATTAATACCTTCTTACAAATCTGTCATGACAAATCAAAGTGAGATTAGTATTTGCTCAACATAGCTTGCGTAAATTTCACCACAACACATCACAAGAAAAGCCACCCCAATCACTGTGTTAAGGCCAGGGGAGTCCTCTCCACCCTATCGCCCTCTTACAGTATGTGGGATTTATGGCTAGATTGACGACAACACCAGACACAAGCTATCAAGAACTTAACAAAAAACACCAAGACACTTACGCATCATTGTTGTCCATTACTTCACGTTGGAAGGGAGACAAAGTATCCAAGCTTAGTCCAAATCCACCCTCCTTGATTCAGCGAATGTTGGGCTTACACTAGTAGGAGAAATGATAGATTTCCTACTCTCAATTGAATGATCACTCTCTCTCTTACAATGGCATAGAGTTCCCTTGCTAATCCCCTATTACAACACATGCACATGCATAAGACAATGAGCTTCCACTCAAGAGCTCCTTCTAGAGAGGTTGAGCTTGGCTTCTCAAGCTATAGCATAGTGCTCTTGCTTATGGCTCCCCCCTTTTGTGCTAGCTACACCCTCCTTTTATAGCAATTTGAAGTCTAGGGTTACTCCTCTAACCATGGTTGGGTTAGATTTTCAACAATTTATCTAATTTATTTTGCTTGGAATTATCAAGAAGTTGGTGGGGAAAGAGAGAGGAGAGAAATGGAGGTGATAGGACTTTTCATAGTGGGTTAGTGTTAGTAGAGTTAGTATTAATTTACAAATGGAATTGGATATTTACAATGGGAGTATCCATGTAGGATACAAATAAGGAAGAAAAACTATTAAGAGGTAAGAAAAGGTGGATTTCTTACAAGGTTGATGATCCAAGTGTCTTGAGTAGGGCCGATTTTGACGCTTGTTGACGGTCCACTAGCTTTGACGGTACATTTTTTCTCCACTCTTGACCTTCCTTGAGAGACAAGGTAATTGAAGCTGAGTAATCAACCACCATGATGTTGTCTTTTAAGAGAAGAGGCTGAATTTTGTGGTTTTTTTGAAAGATATGGGTAACTTGGAGGAGGAAAAATGAGACTAGGTGGTCAATTTTGGAATGGAATTGTGTGTGGGAGGTATGAGTTCACCATGGTTTCTCTTATTCTTCAAGGTTGAGGAGAAGGTGAGTAGTGTGCAGAGAGGAGTGGTGAGAGAGATGGGGATGATGAGTGGAGAAGTGTGTGTGAAAGAGGAAAATGATAAAGTGGAAGAGAGAGTGTGGCTGCATAGCATGGGAAAACTGGGGTCCACTAAAAAAATCATAGCTCAGAGCTCGTAGCTCAAAAAAATATGAGGCAAAAGTTTAGCCCATGAGCTACAACTTTTGTTTGTATCACCTTTTCAAATTCGGAGAGCAAGTGAACTTTAAAAATTCAGCAAAACCGACCGTTTTTTTCCACTGCACAAGGTCCTTGTGGGGTCCTTCTTTGGATGATTCTTTTGAATACCTCCAAGAGTGAGCCCTCCATAGTGCATGTATGCATGCCACCTACCGTTGACCTTATTTGGTAGGTCTATAATTGAAGATATTGTTGAGATCATGATATAAGTGAATAGTACAACTAAGAAAATCAAATATTGAGGGGTCTAAAAAATATGTACATGTCAAATATAAATAATATAGGTGGAAAAATATAAAGGGGTCAAAATAAATCTCTCTCATTATAAGTCTACCATAAAAAGATGAATATTTTTGGTGGTCTAATTTATGAGAGTAATAGAGAATATATGTAGGAAGGAAAAAATCACAATAGTGAAAAAAGTATACACATAAATAGAACTAGTTTTTTTTGGATTTTTGTTGGGATGGAGTTACACCAAATATAAGAGAAGCTTACATGAAATTATTTCTATATGGAATAAAGAGTATGAAAAATGGTAAGAAAAATTGTGGTAATGGTGAGGCAATGTACAAAGCATAAATAACACACACCTAGGTAGAAATATTTAAATAAATACCAAAATAATTATGAAAAAAATCTTTTATTTAGGCCCTATATACAAAGAAATATTTACATACGCATGGGCCATAATATACTTATATATTTTATTTTTTAATTTTTTTTTTTGTTGGCTCAACTAGCCCAATGACTAGCTAATTGAGGGTTTTTAAAGAAGATATGGGAAAAGTCCCGTGACTCACGCACGCCTATGTACAGTGAAATGGTAGGGATAGCCACAGTGTTTGGGTGATTTTGGTAGGGTGAGGTAACTCACTGTGGCAATTACAAAGAGCCGAAAAACGGCTATGATTAGCCCTCCCCCTGGATGATGGTATATTCATGTACCATCATAGAGCATCTTTTCCAAAGAGAGTGCTTCAGAGTCCTTGACGAGATCTTTATTGTTTTGCCCCTCAGAATTTTGGCTAGAGTTACACTCAAGCTTCATGTAACAATACTTACATGAGACAGTGGCCTTTTGACAGATCTTTGGTAGATCCTTTGGTAGAAGGCGACTCAAATAGAGCTTCAAGCGATACTCGTTTACTTTCCTGGAGTTCTCTTTACCATTCAAGTCCATAAGCTGATAGTAACTTGAATTGAAAGCCTTCTTGACTATGTATGGCCCTTGCCATCTTGTTTCAAATTTGGCGTCAAAACGATTATCGAGTCGATTGTCATACTTTAGCACAAGATCTCCTTCATTGATGCCTTTGTCCTTCAGTTTCTTGTCAAGCTTCTCCTTTGTCTGTGTGGCTTTCCTCTTATAGCACTCGTATGCTGCTTCTCTTTTCCACTCAAGCTCAGCTAAGGTAAGAAGTCGATCCATCCATGCTTCTTGATCATCTTGTGCTGATTTGCCATGAAGTCGCATTGTTGGAATATTTAGCTCAATTGGCTGTAAAGCCTCTTGACCATAGACCAAGTGAAATGGTGTGAACTCCGTGGCTTCCCTATATGTGGTTCGATACGCCCACAAGGCACCATCCAAGAAGTCATCCCACAACTTTGTCTTGTTTTTCACCATCTTTCTAATGATGCCTGCAATGACACCATTAGCTTTTTCTACCAAACCATTTGATTGGGGATAGTAGGGTGTACTGTGACGATGTAGAATGTGAAGTTCTTCACAGACTTCTGTGAGCAATCCCTTTCTAAACCCTGGACCATTATCAGAAACAATCTCCAAAGGTGTGCCAAATCTGCAACAAATGTGATTGTACACAAACTTGCTAACTGTCCTCTCATTCACTCTTGCCACACTTTGAGCTTCCACCCACCTAGTCATATAGTCTACAGCCACTAGAATGTAGAGTTTACCATTTTTTGTCCTAGGCAGAGGACCCATAGCATCAATGCCCCACTTTTCAAAGGGTCCATTTGCAAGCACTATTTGCCTCGGGCCATGCACCAATCTTCTATTTCCATTTATCTGACAATTGTGACAGCTTTTACACCAATGTTGAACATCCACATGCAAGCTTGGCCAAACATACCCCGCAAGCAAAATCTTCTTCACAGTTGATTCTTGGGCGAAATGATCACCACATGCCTCTTCATGCAAACCTTTTAGAATGGCTGGAATTTCCTCGATAGTTGGTACTCTTCTGCACACTTGATCCTTCCCTCTTTGATAGAGGGAGCCTTCTAGGAAGAGATATGCGCTTGCCTTCTTCATGAGTCTCCTCTTTTGAGCCTTCGTGAAGTCTTGTGGAAACTCGCCCTCCAAAATGTAGCTAATAATGGGAGTCAATCACTCCAATCCCTGGTATCTCGGTTGCTTGACAGTTGCTGCCACCATGATGACTTGCGCTTCTTTCTCAACACATGTAACTACTTGCTGTGCAAGTAAATCGGCATCTTCATTCTGTTTCCTAGGAATATGATATAGTTGCACTTCTTCAAATTGATGAAACAATCTACGAATGGCATGAACTTTTGTTCGTAAGCTTTCATTCTTGCATGCCCAAATGCCTAAAATCTGTTTAACAATGAGAAGTGCATCTCCCTTTACCATGAGGCGTTGTATCCCTTGGCCAATGCACATCTTCAAACCATGAATTAGTGTGTCGTATTCTGCTTCATTGTTGCTAGCTGAACTTGGTAGATTGAACTTCTCTTTCATGACCACCTCTCCACTTGGGTTGAGCAACACTAGCCCTCCCCCTGCTTTTCGTGTGGCTCGACGAAAAGCTCCATCAAAGAACAAGGTAAAAGCATTAGGAATACTTTTTGGTGGTGGCAATGGTAGGGTCTTTACTTCAGGCACCTTAATCTCCTTTTCATGCACCCTATAAGTGAGAATCCCTGCCAATTGTGCACGCACACTATCTTCTACCTTGAAAGAGTATTGAAACTCTTGCAACTCCATAATCCACTTTGAGATCCTAGTACTAAGATTCATTTGAGATGACACCCAAGGGAACAAATTCTCTGTAGTGAGAATTACAAAAGGTTTTGGTAGCAGGTAGGATCTAAACTTTCTCACCGCAAACATGAGAGAAAGCATCATGAGTTCTGCTTGTGTGTAGTCTCTCTCCAAAGCATTCATGACCCTACTAGCAAAGTAGATGGGTCGCATCCTTGTACTGTGGGGATCTTGTTGTAGCAACACAGCACCAATTGTTTCCCTTCCAACACTAGAGCTAACAAAGAATGTGTACTCCCAACAAGGAGGCATGAGTGTTGGTTGCTCTGACAAAATGACTTTAATGTTACAAAAATACTCTTCAAGCTCATCAGACCATGCAAATTCTACTTGTTGTGTCAACTTTTGCAAAGGATGAAGCAACTCCGAGGATAAGTGAATGAAGCGTGACATATACTTCACCTTCTGAATGAAAGAGATGACCTCCTTAAGACTCTTCGGTGATGGGAGCTCAATAAGAGCCTTTGCCTTTGAAGGATCCACCTCAATGCCTTTATAGGAAACCTTGTGACCGAGCAAGATCACTTCATCCTCACCTATGTGGCACTTGTCGGGGTTGAGTTGACCTCCCATGTCGTAGAGCTTCTTTAAACCTTCTTCTACCCTTTGTAGATGCAATGATTTTGAGCTATAAATGCAAAAATCATCAATAAAAACCCTAATGGACTTTCCAAAGAATGCTTGAAACACCATGTTCATGAAGCGTTGGAAAGTTGCAGGAGCATTTGTCAGGCCAAATGGCATGACTCTAAAAGCATAACAACCCCAAGGAGTGATAAAGGTTGTTTTCAATTGATCCTCCAATGCGATACCTATTTGAAAGTAACCCGAGTAGCCATCACACACAGTGTACTTCTCATGACCAGCTACCTCATTTAGTATCTCATCCTGAAATGGGAGGGGAAAGTGATCTCTCTTTGTTGCCTCATTGAGGGGACGGTAATCCACACACACCCTCCACTTGCCGTTCTTCTTAGGAGTGACAACAACAGGAGAGACCCACTCTGAATTCTCCACTGGATAAATGAACCCTGCTGCTAGAAGTTTTCTTACCTCCTTGAGTAAAGCCTGCTCCTTGATGACTCCTAGCCTTCGTAGCTTCTGAGCCTTAGGTGTGGCCTCTGGCTATAACTCAATTTTGTGTTGAACAGCATCTACTCCACGCACATCGGTGTAGTCTTTAGCAAAAAGCCTAGGAAACTTCCTTAGCACACATTTGAACTCCTCTCTTTCATCCTTTGTAAGTGTTGTTGATAGCATACCTTCCAGCATCCCTTCATCTTGAACACCTTCGTTCTCTTGAGGACCTACCTCCTCCAAGCCTTGACAAGAGGTCTCTTGGTTTCTTGGCTTAAACCTTACCCCCATGACTTCGATGGAAGACTCCTCTTCAGTAATGCTGCCGCTACTTTCTTCTTCTGAAGTGCTATCGGTCCAACCTTCTTCCATCTCACTTTGAGATGATTCTTCATGGAGCTCCTCTTGGCATTGCTCCTTCATGTCAAAGACAACCTTCTTATGATTGTCATTCCTGCAAATTAATTTCCCACTCTCCCAATCTTGCAAAGCTCGCATTTTCATTAGCCATGGTCTTCCTAGGATAAATGGATAACCACTTCCCTTGGTCGACATAACATAAAAATCCACCGCTTTCTTAATGCCAAATGCCTCTACAAAGACATCTTTACAAATGCCTACACACCTAGCCTTGCTATTGTTTGCCATCTTGACTTTGATTTCAGGTGTCTCATGGATGTGCATGCCTAGTCTTTGCATGAGTCCCTCTGTCATGATGCAAATTTGTGCACCCCCATCCACTAGACCTTTCCTAACCAATCTTCCTTTGATGTAACAGTCTAGCACCGGTGTAATGTCCTCATTCATTTCAGCTTGTGCAATTTTTACAACAGGCACACTCTCTTTTACCTTTCTCCTAGTGCTAACTGCCCTTGTTAAATCCCTCCTTACTTGTGGGCATAATGCAAGAAACTGAGGCCATGAGATATCAGGACCCTTACCTCTCATGTCTTCCAACAAGTTGTACGGAGCCATACCATGTCCAAGAGGGAAGTCTTGGAGATTGATACGACGTCAAGTCCTCTTAGCTTCCTTGGTCTCCTTTGCCTTCTTGCCTTGTCCATGGTCACTCTGTGATGGGACACCCTCTTTCTCTTTACCTTTTCCTCGGCCACGCTTAATGCCATTTGCTTCCATGTCAACCTCATTTGAGTTTGTCACCTCTACCACATGCACATTTGGATCTGGCAAAGGTGGAACTCCTTCTACCCCTTGTGGAGGTGGTCTTGGTCCATTTGGTCTTTGTAGAAGCCTTGGTTGTTGACCAGTTCCTTCACCTGCATTCATCACTGGGTAATTCAAGTTAGGTCTCCCTGGCTCCCCACGGGGCCAAGGACAATTATACATCCCATGTCTAGACTCTCCGCAATTCCAACATTGCAAAACTCTCCTAGGTCGTGGATCTCGCTCTTCAGACTTCTTTGCTTGTCCCTTTGGACCTACAGCTTGTGCAAGGTGAATTGACAGGCTGCTTAAAGATTCGTTTAACTTCTCAATTACTTCCACCGTTACCTCAGGAAGCTCCCTCGATGTTGATGCTTGTGACTTACCTTTGGGTCTAAGACCTTCTATTGGAACCTCTCCCCTTAAGCACTTGAGTTTCCTATATTTCTCAGCAGCCCTAGTTTCAGCTGCATCAAAGGTAGCAGGTGCACCCACCTCAACTTTTACCTTAAGGTCAGGAAAGAGTCCGGCTATGAACCTCTCCTTCTTTAGAAATTCTGCACCATCACCAGGGTTAGCAACATTTCGTATCCATAGAGCCCAAAGACGTAGAAACTCTTGCTTGTACAAGTAGTAGTCATCTAAGTCTTTTTGCTTATGAGAAACAATGTCTTGCCATAGTTTTTGAGTGTTTTGGGGATCAAAGAAGTATCTCTTAGAATGATTCAAAACTTCTGTGTAATTCCCCTTAACTTCCTCAGGCAAAGAGTCAAACCAAGTACTAGCATCTTTCCTAAGGACGACCTCAAACATTTCTACACGTTCTTGATCGGTTACTATCCTCTTGATACGGCAAGACATCTTGAAATTTGCTAAAAATAATTCTGCATCCTCTCCAGGCTCTCCAAAGAAAAGAGGATATCCAGACATTTGGCGTTGGCTCTCCATTATTATGAAAGATTACAACACGAGTTACAATAAGGGATACAATAGAGATTTAGAACCACTCGCCTGCAAATGAAGAAGTGAGAAAATACCACTCTAGGTTTTCTTCTTCAGCTATCCAAGCTTCAATAAGGTCTCGATTTGTTTGATAAAAAAAAAAAGGTAGACTATTGATGAGCTCTAAGAAGGGTTGAAATTCTTCAAAGCTAAGGCGATAAACAGAAATCTCTATAACTTCATTTTCTGGATCTAAAAGAGCAACCACGTCCCAAGTGATAAATTGCACTTGATCTACAATTCCCAACGCACAAGCGGTTTGTATAAAAACTAGATCTTCATGCTCGTCGAAGGCCGTGAGAAAGTAGCAATTGAATAGGAGCTCCTTCCCTTCGAGTTCCACACAGTCCGAGTGAGGCAACCTTCTCACAATTTCATAAATAACATCCTCATCAAGTCCAATCAAGTTTGCAAGATTTAAAGACTCCACTTGTGCTACAAAATTCTTGGACAAAAACTCCTTAGGATTATGGTTAAATCATTCAAAAGCATAAAGAGATTTACAATGTCTCTATGAACAAAGTGTCATAGAAAGTAGAGAAGGATGAGAATTTATACAAATTTGCAATCTTTTCTATGCTCTCGTTATTAAGACAAGCTCTGAATAGCTCCCTATCTCCTTTGTTGAAAGCGAAAGGAAGACTATTAATAAGACGCAAATGAGGGAAAAATTCACCAAATGTGAGTCTATGAAGCATGAACTTTGGCCGCAAGTTTCCTGAAGAGTCTTCCTCAATGGTAAAATGCACTCGCCAAACGCCAAATTTCACTCTATTTACCAATCTTAGGGCACACACTAGTTGGATGAATGCACGGTCTTCCTTAGTGCCCAACAACAAGAGGAAAATGGAATCCACGCGTAGGACCTTCCGTCTTAACTTCACCACCCTCTTGTTATGAGGGAGACGCCTTACTACTTGCTCCTGCAACTCAATTGGTAATAGAGCTAGATCTCTAAGGATTGAACTTTCACTGCACACACATTCCCAGTTAGAACAAATGATCGTTTTTTGTTTCTTGTAACAACTTGGGCAAAGAAAAAACAAACATACACACTATTTTGCCGGGCTGCACTTCATTTTAAAATAAAATGAACACATGTACATCAAAAGAAGTGTGGTAGTTGATGAGAGGTAGAATGATAGGGTTTGGTGATGCAAGAATTTCTCCTGCTCTTTGGGCACCAAACATGAACACCATTCGTTGTTGAAAATGGATCTTTCTACTAATTGCAACGTTTATTCTAATGTGTGGAGTAAAATGAAAGGGAAAAACCTCTATTCCTGGGCCATTATCCATGGCCTATGCATGTCCTAATGCTTCAAATAACACAAAAATATAGACGTCCAAGCTAATATCGTACCTAATGAGAGGCAAAATAAAAGGATTTACCGAAGTGTTTATCTCGGCTAACCTAAGAGGACCTAAAACTCTACGAATTACTCGCTGAAATTGCAACTTAGTACTAACAATTATGTGTACCTTTTGCCTTGCAATGGGAATGAACGGATCATACAAATTCTCGTGATTCATGCAAGCTACTTGATTATGCTAAAGGTTGAGCCTTCACAAAACATACACAAGCCTGTCCTCAGTGGGGGCACCAATTTGAGGCGGTCCGGGGCGGGCAACAAGAAGAGCAACCTCTAGACACCCTTCAAGGCTCCCGTGCTGCTCAATTGGGTTGGGGTTGGAAAAAACAACAAACACACACACAAACCCGCAACCTAACCCTACACAAATTTGGGGCACCACCTAGTTTTGGATGCGAACTAGGACGCGTAAGGAGAGAGAGAGAGAGAGAGAGAGAGAGAGAGAGAGAGAGAGAGAGAGAGAGAGCTCGGGCTGATTTGAAATGTATCGGCAATGATAAAGCAAACACAACTATATATTTAAGAAAGAGAGAGAAAGGGGGAGGGGGTGCTTGTTGCATTAATACCTTCTTACAAATCTGTCATGACAAATCAAAGTGAGATTAGTATTTGTTCAACATAGCTTGCGTAAATTTCACCACAACACATCACAAGAAAAGCCACCCCAATCACTGTGTTAAGGCCAGGGGAGTCCTCTCCACCCTGTCGCCCTCTTACAGTATGTGGGATTTATGGCTAGATTGACGACAACACCAGAGACAAGCTATTAAGAACTTAACAAAAAACACCAAGACACTTACGCATCATTGTTGTCCATTACTTCACGTTGGAAGGGAGACAAAGTATCCAAGCTTAGTCCAAATCCACCCTCCTTGATTCAGCGAATGTTGGGCTTACACTAGTAGGAGAAATGATAGATTTCCTACTCTCAATTGAATGATCACTCTCTCTCTTACAATGGCATAGAGTTCCCTTGCTAATCCGCTATTACAACACATGCACATGCATAAGACAATGAGCTTCCACTCAAGAGCTCCTTCTAGAGAGGTTGATCTTGGCTTCTCAAGCTATAGCATAGTGCTCTTGCTTATGGCTCCCCCCTTTTGTGCTAGCTACACCCTCCTTTTATAGCAATTTGAAGGCTAGGGTTACTCCTCTAACCATGGTTGGGTTAGATTTTCAGCAATTTATCTAATTTCTTTTGCTTGGAATTATCAAGAAGTTGGTGGGGAAAGAGAGAGGAGAGAAATGGAGGTGATAGGACTTTTCATAGTGGGTTAGTGTTAGTAGAGTTAGTATTAATTTACAAATGGAATTGGATATTTACAATGGGAGTATCCATGTAGGATACAAATAAGGAAGAAAAACTCTTAAGAGGTAAGAAAAGGTGGATTTCTTACAAGGTTGATGCTCCAAGTGTCTTGAGTAGGGCCGATTTTGACGCTTGTTGACGGTCCACTAGCTTTGACGGTACATTTTTTCTCCACTCTTGACCTTCCTTGAGAGACAAGGTAATTGAAGCTGAGTAATCAACCACCATGATGTTGTCTTTTAAGAGAAGAGGCTGAATTTTGTGGTTTTTTTTGAAAGATATGGGTAACTTGGAGGAGGAAAAATGAGACTAGGTGGTCAATTTTGGAATGGAATTGTGTGTGGGAGGTATGAGTTCACCATGGTTTCTCTTATTCTTCAAGGTTGAGGAGAAGGTGAGTAGTGTGCAGAGAGGAGTGGTGAGAGAGACGGGGATGATGAGTGGAGAAGTGTGTGTGAAAGAGGAAAATGATAAAGTGGAAGAGAGAGTGTGGCTGCATAGCATGGGAAAACTGGGGTCCACTAAAAAAATCATAGCTCAGAGCTCGTAGCTCAAAAAAATATGAGGCAAAAGTTTAGCCCATGAGCTACAACTTTTGTTTGTATCACCTTTTCAAATTCGGAGAGCAAGTGAACTTTAAAAATTCAGCAAAACCGACCGTTTTTTTCCACTGCACAAGGTCCTTGTGGGGTCCTTCTTTGGATGATTCTTTTGAATACCTCCAAGAGTGAGCCCTCCATAGTGCATGTATGCATGTCACCTACCCTTGACCTTATTTGGTAGGTCTATAATTGAAGATATTGTTGAGATCATGATATAAGTGAATAGTACAACTAAGAAAATCAAATATTGAGGGGTCTAAAAAATATGTACATGTCAAATATAAATAATATAGGTGGAAAAATATAAAGGGGTCAAAATAAATCTCTCTCATTATAAGTCTACCATAAAAAGATGAATATTTTTGGTGGTCTAATTTATGAGAGTAATAGAGAATATATGTAGGAAGGAAAAAATCACAATAGTGAAAAAAGTATACACATAAAAAGAACTAGTTTTTTTTGGATTTTTGTTGGGATGGAGTTACACCAAATATAAGAGAAGCTTACATGAAATTATTTCTATATGGAATAAAGAGTATGAAAAATGGTAAGAAAAATTGTGGTAATGGTGAGGCAATGTACAAAGCATAAATAACACACACCTAGGTAGAAATATTTAAATAAATACCAAAATAATTATGAAAAAAATCTTTTATTTAGGCCCTATATACAAAGAAATATTTACATACGCATGGGCCATAATATACTTATATATTTTATTTTTTAAATTTTTTTTTTTTTGGCTCAACTAGCCCAATGACTAGCTAATTGAGGGTTTTTTAAGAAGATATGGGAAAAGTCCCGTGACTCACGCACGCCTATGTACAGTGAAATGGTAGGGATAGCCACAGTGTTTGGGTGATTTTGGTAGGGTGAGGTAACTCACTGTGGCAATTACAAAGAGCCGAAAAATGGATATCAGCAGGAGTGGTTGGTTGCTTGATATATTTGGCAGGCAACACTCATTTAGACATTCAATTTGGGGTTTCACAAGCAAGCAGATTTATGCACGGCCCAGGTATGCATCATTGGCAGGCTGTGAAGCGCATACTTCGTTACCTTTCAGGTACCCCTAATCTTGCCATGTTCTTTCCAAGGGGGGATATGTATGGAAAGCACAGTTCTATGCAGCTTCTTGGTTACAGCAATTCATATTGGGCTGGTGATTTTGACACACGACATTCCACAAGTGGCAATTGTATTTTCTTGGGAAATGCATGTATATCTTGTCTAAGCAAGAAGCAACCCACAATGGCTACATCAACTTGTGAAGCTGAGTACAGGGCAACTTTCACGGCAACAGTTGATTGTGTATGGATACGCAGGTTATTGTCAAATCTTTGTGAGTGTCAACAGGCACCCACTACCATTTTCACTGACAGTGAGAGTGTTATGGCAGTTGCAAGGAATCCAGTATTTCATGCAAGAACAAAGCACATAGAGGTTCACTACCACTATGTCAGGGAAAGGCTACAAACAGGGGAGATCACACTAACTTACTGTCCTACACATGCTAACATTGCAGATCTATTTACAAAGGCGTTATCACAAGAAAAGTTTGAAGCTTTTCGAAAATCTTTGGGCTTACTTTCATACACATGATGATCTGCTACCTTGTACGGATTCACACTATCACTACAGGGGGGATTTGTAGACATGTAGTAGTGTTAGTGTGTATACGCGCGTCACCAGGGGCACTTTTCTCCCACTGGGTTTTTCCCCCTGGACATCCGATGTGAAAGGACACCTTATCTCTTAGGGTTTCATATAAGCTTTGTAGCTGTGAGTTTATATACACTATTATTCCAATACAGAGAGATAGACTACAGAGATCTCGTACGCAAGCTCTGTGTCTTCTCCTTCTCCATCTTCTTCCTACTCTGAGTTGTTGTCTTCCTTTTGTTTCCTGTTTCATCATCTTCAACATAAAAGTCCTTTCATCTTCGACACTACCAATAATCATCACTAAGGAAAGGTCAGCAAGCTTTGCATACTCGGAAATTTGAGACAACAATTGAGGAGCTTGGGACAACTTTTTCCAACGAAAAGTGACAGTTACCTCTTTTGCATACTCCACTGGAGTCTTTGCAACATGTGCCTTCATTATTGTAGTAAAGAAGGAAGATTGGGAATCTAGATTCTCTGCGTCCAAGATAGGACCATAGAAGCAACCATCCACTTCTCTTTGAGTGCAATATGTGGCCTGCAAAGTCTTCAAATGCCTTAAAAAATCCACTTCACATGTTAGAGAGTACCAAAATTGTGGGTAGATGATGGAAAATGCTTCAACCAAGTCATGTGATGGGAATCTGTCATTAATTTCTTGCACCAAAAAAATAGAAGCAGCATGGCATTCCCTTTTCACATGCTCAATAGTCTCAAGAAACACATTATTGGACACCCCTTCCCTTCTAGAATGTCTCACACCTTGACCTTCAAATCCACCCTTCACAGTTATAAACATATTATTGAGGACAATACCTAGCTCATCTTTCTCATTAAAATCAAGCCAACTATCACTCTTAGAACCATACACAAGGCTAGTCCACATTTTGAACTTTGGCCCTTGAAACCCCAATTGTAAATCATACATTTCTTTCAAAACCTTCTTAGTATTTTCAATGCATTCAACAAAGTCAAGTACATATACATCTCGAGCTTGAGACAACTTCACAAGCATATGCATGCGTTCCAAAAGAGGGAGTACACATGGTATTCCTAGAATAATTTCAATGTCTACCAACTCTTCAAAGACTCTTAAAGCATCCACATTATCTCCACAATCCTTCTTCATTTTCAAAACCAAAGTGCGATATTCCTCATATAGTCTTAGAATGGGCTTATATAAGGAAATCCATCGCGTTTCAACATCCCTTACAAGTTTTCTTGTACTCACTAAGTCTCTTGGGAGACCTAGAGAAGTAATTATAGACATCATGGATGACACCTTCTATCTTAGAAACTAATGCAACCTTTGATATTATTTTTCCAGCCAAATTTGTTCTATGTGCCCTGCAATGGATTCCCAAAACAAAAGGAGCATACTCTAATGTAAGACGAACAATCAATCTTGCACGATTTCCTTGAAGAACACTTGCACCATCACACCCAACACACATTGACCTTCCTCCTAAATCGGTACTCCCAATACCTCCAAACACTTTCAAGTTCTCTATTACCAAGCTTAACAAGTTTTCGGCATTAGGATAACCATCAATCTTAGACAAACAAAGGTAATTTACTTCTCTTCTATAGTTCTTCATAGTATACACATGCATTGCCATCCATTGTGTGTTGTCATTTGCTATGACTTCATCTAAACTCAAGGCAAAAAATGAACTTGCATGCACATCACATCTCACCCTATCTTGAAACACATTATCCATGCATTCTGCCATCTCCCAACCCGAAGTGATAGACCAATGCTTGGTCGGTAAGGAAGGAACTCCAAGGAATGCATATAAATACTAATTTCAAGGAAAATCGTTCATGGGTCTCCCTTTGTTGAGAAGATAAAAAATCCAAGCAAATTGGGGTTTTTTAGCCAAAAACATTTGGCTAGTTTGTGTATGCATGTAACACTCAATTGTTTCTTGATTTGCCTCAGTCTTAAGCAGTTCATCATATTTTTTCTCATTCTCTTTGTGTTTGTTTTTTGTAGCCCAAAATACACTATCCACCTCTTCTCCCTCAATTAAAATTTTTGCATAGCGTTTCCCCTCGTGCTTCTCTAAAGTGTCACGCTTGGAATCCATTATACGAGGCCTCTTGTCTATAAGCTCACATACCTTGCACCTCACTTTCCCTTTACCCTCTACTTGCTCCGCCCAAGGAAAGTCAACAAGCCACTCTATACGAAAGCTTCTAGATGCATCATAATCTTTCCAAGTGTGTTTCTAATCTACTTTATCCTTTCTCTTTCCCTTTCCCTTTCCCTTGGTGGTTTTTCTACACAACGCATTTCAATTCCCAACTTCATTTTCATGCATCACATTCAAATCCTCATGCAAAACATGGGTGGCATTGAGGCAAGCTTTTCCATGCATGGGAACCCCCCCATATATCTTTGCCCTTTTACCAAAATATTTCCTATTATATAAGTTACTTTTGATTTTTTCTTCCCTTTTTCACAAAAGTTTTAGCCTTTATTAAATAAATAAGACTCATGATAATCAATCACGATGTAGCATAAATAAGTAAGTTTTCTTTGTTGATATCTCTTTTGACCTTAAATATTAAATATATATATTCTAAATTACATTATATAGTTTAGTATTTTCTAATATATTTTTCATGTATATATATTATTCCACCCTAACAGATATTTTATTCACTAGTTTTCATTTTCAAACCTCAACCCCACTTTCAAATTTCAATAATACCTCCATCTAGATGATTGCCAATCTTTTCAAAACTCTAGGTCATGTTTTCATACACATGAAGGAGCTTACACTTGAAGGAGCTTACACTTGAAGGCAAGAGAGAAGTCCACTCAAAGGGGACCACCAAAAGACCTTTGCAGCCACAAATAATACATTATTTGGTTGAATTTTTTAAGTAGAGAAGAACCATGAATCTGAAGGAGCGTTCAATATGAAAGATGTAGCTCGTGATCTCAACTTTTAGCTCAATTTTTTTTCAGAATTTTTGGAGTTATGAACACGGAGACATGATTTTTGTAGTGGACCCCAGTTTTCTCGTGTAATGGTGACACAGACCATCCCCAATTTTCTTCCCTCTAAAATGGCTATGGTTCTACAAGTCTTCAAGCATGATTACAAGAGACAAGGCTCTTTTAATGAGGTCTTGGCAAGTCTAGAGATATTCTATCACCATTTTTGGAGGATCCATCCTCATCAATAACTATCCACCTTTGACAATCTCTCTTGTAAATTTCTTACCTCTCTCTTCTCTCCCTAATAAGCTTATGTCTAGCCAAAGCTAGACTATTGTAAATATCTCCTATCCTCTACATCCTACCCACATTCTCTCATCTTCTCTCTCTATTGAATCTGGTATTTTAAATAATGAGGAGACAAGATGGGAGCCACAGTCACATGCACCCCATTTTCCTAGTCACCAAAGTGGGACACTCACCTCAAATAGAAATATTGCTAAATCCTCCCCTCCTTCCCTATATAAGGAGGCCATGAGAGCTCACTTTTATAAATAAAAAATACACACACACACCTATCCATACACACTCTTGTGCTACATGCTTGTAGCATGAACCCTAATCACATAATCACAACACCATCATCATCACCATCACCATGCACAAAGGATGAGCACCACACCTCCACACCACTTGTAATTAAGGGTCGAAGGTACAATTTCAAGAAGAAGAAGGGTGGACACAGTCATGATATTCCTCGCCATCAACTCCCATCTCTCCATTATGCCTCCTACCATCTTGTCCCCTTCTCATTTTCCTACCATACGCTACCTATTGTATTCATCTTTTGCAAGCAATCAACACACTCCATCTTGGTGCCATACTTTGTGTCGCTTTGGATACATCTCATTGTGAGTATGGTATATGCTTGTTTCTTGCCTTTTTTTTCTGCTTATGTAAAGGTGTGCGGATTCGTCACCATACACACACACACTCTCTCTCTCCCTCTCATATTCCTATCATCTTGCTACTTCCATATTGAGGTGTGCGGATTCGCCACCTCTTGTATGATAAGTGAGCATACTCGCAAGTTTCCCCTACCTCATTATCTTCCTTACTAACATGCACGAGTAGCAAACCCATTCTCACTCATTCACCACTCCTCTCACCTTATTCTTTGACCACCCCATTCCACATTTGGACGTGGATCTTGAAATTGTTTTCCATGGCATGCTTCATTGTGTATATGTACGCGTCCTAGCCACATATCTTGCTAGGTGGTGCCCCTATTGTGTATCCCCCATGATGAGGCCATTGTGCATAGTCTTGGTGTAGAGGCCACCGGGTCTAGTTTTCAGTTCGGCCTCTCAGCATGTGGCTCTGTACTAGCAACATTTGAAGAACCAAAAAATGACTTAAAGTTATATGAAGCAGGTACCTTCAGGTTCTTTGATTCCATCTACAAGTATACAAGAATAAATTCATGGAATGTAAGTGCTTAACAATAGGGTAGAAGACTTTTTTAGCTAGTAGCAAAGAAACATACCTTTGAGAAGAATTGTTCGACGTTCGGACTAAAAATATCTTGATAGCAAGTAACCATGCAACTTTCTCTAATCATAAAAGAAAAACATGTAGAATCTTCTAAAATCTCTCTCTCTCTCTCTCTCTCTCTAAGATTCAAACAAGAAATTTCACGACATAACCGATGTTTTTTGCACTTTAACTCTTTTATCGTAAGTTTTTCGAACGGATTTTCTCTTTCTTCTCCTCTCTTCAACCGGTTGATTTGGCTTTTCAACCAGCTCAAGGCTAAGTTGAGGCACACTTTTCTCGAACACTCCATGGAAACAAAGCTTTTAAATTTTGAATGAAACTGACCTTTCAGCAAAGCAAAGCAAAATTGAAATGAAAGCATAAGCACTAATGTTAAACTTTGAACGAAAAGGACCTTTTGAAATTTAGTCTTTAGTTTTAACATGAATGAATGAATGTTCACATCTCACCTCACATAAGAAAATGCCTTTGAATGAAAACGCCCACACAAATCAAAGCATTGAGTGAGCATTTTCAAAAGTAAAAGCTTTCAGCACTGTTTAAATTCACAATTTCACAAGGGTGCACTTTTCTACCTCGAAGGTGTACTTTCTACCCACAGAGTGAATCCCAATTTTTTGAATGAGGAAAAGTTTAGAAGAAGGCTTTTGAGTCTTGAGGCATGTGAAAAAGAAAAGACTTGTTACTTTACTTATGTGTTCAAAAAAAAAGGAATGAAGAAACCTCTGAAGTCTGCGTTGAGGTGTGTGCAGACAAAAAGAAACGAGACAAAATAATTTACATGTTGAATTGAAACATGCGTTCAAACTTATGTGTTCAAGACAAAGGATTGAAGAAACCATTTCGTTGAGGTCTGTGGAGGAGAAAAGAAATAAACAGCGATTTCTTACCTTAAGCTTGTAAGAGGGCTTGAGTTACAAAGCTAGAGCATGCTCCACACGCTCTTCCTCCAAATCCTTAAACTTCACGATTCACCACTCCCATACGCAGTCTCGCCACAGTTCTCTTCGATAGGGTTTCACACATTTAGGTGACCTCCCTTGTCCCTCTCTACATTTAACTTTTGGCGATGGTTCCCACCAAAAACCTTATGCTCATAGCCATACTTGGCAAAAAATGATAAAATTTACCAAAATATATCCAAATATCGCCAAATTTACAAAATTTCGCCAAAAAAAAAAAACATTGTGGACCCTCCCTCCCCCTCATAAATATGATAACCCCCTTCCTTACTTTTAAGCTTGGGAGGTAAATTATTAGGGCTTGCCCCTAACTTATATGATTATGTTACTTGTAAAACACCCCCCCTCCCCTGCAATTACGTGGTGAGGTAAGTTTTCCATAGAGAATCCCCCGGGTACTCCTTGCACTTAGTACTTTGTTGTACATGAGATAAAGCCCATAAATTTTCTAAAATGAGTTGTTGGCAATCCTTGTGTACAACCTATATAGATTTGGTGTAATCAATTCATATACTGCTAGTTAGTCACATCAATTTTGTTTTTAAATACCTCCTTTTTTGAGACACCACCTCTAGAAGCTTTATTAAAGTTTTAAAGCATGTATTGAAGTTTTGAGAGACCATGTCTAGAAGCTTTAAAGTATGTATTGATGAAACTGTGGCATTTTAATGTAGATTCTTTGGCACAAACATATATTTTCGGCACTATGCCATATATGACTAGTTAAGGTCTTAGGGCCATAAACTACTCCACAATATTCCTTAGGTTTTTTTATTATCAAATGCTAATTTGGGTGTTGTACATACTATACTGTAATTGAAACTTGATAGTGTTTTGAAATTGGGAATAGCTATTTTCTCGTACTTGAGATTAGCTTGACCAATTGTATGATAAGAGTTGTTGGTGCTTTTTGTGTCTAGATATTATATTTTTGGTTCCCATAATCAATAAACATGCCGCTTGGTAGCCATATCATTTGGTTTGTTTTGACACATTATCTTTTTTTACAACCCATCTTTATGAGCTTTGATTGATGTTTTAAAACATTTCTCTGATAGAAATCCTTTTGCAAAAATCTATAGCAGAAGTTTCCTATAAAAATTAATATAGACAAATCAAATTTGGGTGCTAAAATCCTGACATCTTATCTAAATGAAGGACAAATTGAGCTTAAAAATAGTAAAATAACACAATTTTAACACGCCAATTTAGCATTTGGAAATGGGATTTTCTCAATTCATCTAAAATGGTGTTGTATCTTTAAAGAATCCTCTTAAAAGAAAACTCCCCTTTCATAATTTAAAAAACTCCCCTTTCATAATTTAATTCCGTTGTGTTTGTAATAACAAGATCCTAAATTTTTTGATATTGAGTACCACATGTTGTAGAAAAATGCAAGTAGGCTTTTACCGCAATTTGAAGACTCAATAAAATCTTTACCAAAATCTGTGAAGATTCTAAGTAATGAGCAAATGGATTTTCAATGATTAAAGGGAATGATAGAATGAAAACTTTTTCTGATTTTTTATTTAACAAACATGCTGCATTTCATGCTTGGTATTCTACAAACCATCGGATTTTGAAACAGCAAGCCATATGATGATAAGATTAAGCAAGTAACACTTATTCACTTGAGTGAAACATAATTTGGGTTAGCAACACGTTTAATAACTTCAGTTTCCAGATGTTCACTCATACATGTAAACCACGATCATGTACAAATAGCCTCCACAAAAATAAGACTAGGTATTTTTTCACACAACACTAGCCTCATGAAGGTAACAAGCAAAACTGCGAGTCCCATTCTATCAAGGAAATAAGCCTCACATAGCTAAGGGAAGAACCTGAAAATTAAGGCATCCAAACCATGTTTAGAAACCAAATAAGACAAGGAGATATATTATACACTTTTAAGTCAAAACTTAGACTAGCAAAACGCCGATAAATTTAGAATTCTAAGAAGATATTGTAAATACTATGATTTCTATTAACCAAACTTATACTGCATAGGATTCGAGCTTGGGTCAAGGCGTGAGTTGTGGCAGGGCTAACTCCTTGGTGGCAACCTCGAGGCTTCCTATGTTCTCTGCTGTGAGATTGGCCTCAGGGTAGTTCCCTTTATTAGCCGATCTATCTAGTTTGCTAGTGGTGTGTGATGTGGATGTGGGCAGATGCCATGGCTCGGGTGGATTATGGCTTTCTATGTACCTTTTTTCTCTTGTGTTTTTTAGTACAATCATCACTCACCGTTTGTGATTTTGGAAAAGAAACTAAACTTATACTATTTTTGTCAAAAAGAATTTACACCACGTTGTTCATAAAGCTAACATCTAAATAGTAGACCATATTATCTTGTCATGACGCAATGTCTCCAAATCCTTCACCTCACATGCAATTTACACCACCTTATCCCACAAACAGATGCTCACATTTTTTTAATACACATGAGACACCATACACAAATATTCTCTCTTTGTTTCTCTCTCTCTCTCTCTCTCTCTCTCTCTCTCACACACACACACACACACACACACACACACACACACTTTCACCTTATGCCTGATGACATTACAAATAGAGTATTGGGAGAGAGATTATGTTCAAAGATGCTAGCTTGCAGCTAGATAGAAATTATACTATAATGCATGCCTAGAAAATAATCGCTATATTTGATTGATGGTGGATCACTTTTTATACCAAACACAAAAATTGTAGCTATCTATGACACCAGGATCAATGCGTACAATCACCACATCCTCCATCTTAATGGAGTGGATGCAAATGGAAGCAAAGTTAGTTGTAAAGGTAATGTATCCTTGAATGCTAGCTGTCCATGTGCAGTATGGCTAGCATGAATGGACACATAACTTCCCTCTTCAAAAAGCCTCGTTGACAAACCAAACAAGAAAAGTACGCAAGTCCTTGAAACGAAAAGATAGGGTGATGAAATGAAAAATCAAACCAAAAAATTTGAAAAAAAGGCCTTTTGAAGGTCCCAAGCAGGCTTGGAATGAAAACAAATCATGGTCTTTTAAATGCTCTTTTTGTAGAGTTGCATTGACCTTTTTGGATTAAAAAGTGTATTCATAGGAGTTTGATCCCATGATGTAAAGTACCGACAAAAGGTCCTTTGATTTAATGATTTCATAAAGATTTATTTAATAATTTACTCTATTGTTTTTTATGTTTATTATTTTTTGTAATGAAAAACATTTAAATAAAATTTGTTTTAATTGTTTAATTTACTTCCTTTTTATTTTATTTTGTTTCAAAATATTGATATGCAATGTGTACCTTTCATATTATTTAAGTGGGGATCTTTGTCCGTTTGTGATTATATATGTATAATAGATAATACAATTTTATATTAAAACACAATAAAAACTCCATGTGATTGTAGATATGTATTTAAACGTAGTCTCCCCCATCTTTCATTAGCTTAGCAAGCCTTTGTGTCCCCTCACCTTGTTAATCTCTAAGGGCGTATAATTGAAACCATCTTTAGTTTTCCAATCTGTTAACCTACTCTCCTTAAGTAAGGCAATACTCGAACCCAAGACAATTCACGCATGCACTCACAACCAACTGGCCTAAACTGGTCTAGCATAAGCAAGTGTTGTTTATAAAGGATCTTCAATAGTAGGAAAAAAGAGATCCATGTCTGTCTTGTCCCCACCTATGCATGTGCCGACACATACTACCCTCGCCTTTGTCATGTGTCAGCTCCACGTGCCTATATCACTACGTGACCTACATTGCTCCGCTCTCACCCGACATTCAGAATGCATGATAGCTACTTCCTCGATTTTGATATGTTTCAAAACCTGGACCTTTCTTTCCTGTCATTCCTCAACACTCCAAAGCATCTTGCCAAGATTCTCATTAATCACCTTCGTTTTTAAAATTTTGACACATCTACTAAACTTCTAAAAGGTGGAACTTTAAAAAAAAAAAAATAGAACTCTTTACCGAGTATTTTGAAAAAAAAAAGTTCCACTTTTTAGAATTTTAACAATTGTTACACCAATTATTGAGCACGTTGCTCTTGCTCTAGGGAGGCTACTATAATTGAGAAAGAAAGCTAGACATGGGGTAACATCACAATAAAAATCTGAAATAATTTCCATTTTCATGGATACAATATGGTTTTGATCTTAGGGAAGGTGTTTGAAAAGTCAACTCACCATGGGAATTTTTTTTTTTCAAAACTCACAATTTGTGAGTTAATTGTATTAAGAACATCATAAAATACAAAACAACCTCAAGCCCAGACCGAGGGTTGAGGTGCTGAAGATTACAAGTAGGATGACTACCACCTTTCATCGAGGCTTATCATCATCAACTTAACAAAGTAAGTGAACTATAGTTCTAGGCTTTACTTATTGTGCAGGTTGACAACACAATATGGGTAGCTCTAGACCAATCTGCTAAGTCTTGCTTTTGTCTGAGTGTATAGACTACCACTCTGCTTTCTGGTCTAGTTTCTGAGAATCTTGCCATGCCAAGATCTCCTTCAAACACACGACGGTTCCTTGCCTTCCATATATGATGAAAGAAGAAGTACCACTATGAAAATCTTAAACTGTTTACCATCCTCAACTACCGCATTTTGTAGAGAGAGAGTCCAAAATGGGTTGGGTAGGGAAGAGAGAGGAGGTGAGGGGGAGGGGGTATTTTTGTATTTTAAATATTAACATAGTTATATGCAATATTATTATCACATTTATTACTACTATTATTATCATGTGTATTACTGAATCCAGATAAAGCACTCAAACATTCAAAATTTAGTGTTTCTCTCTATTTTTCTTGTGAAAATAAATAAAAAACATGATATAAACTTTAAAAAAATGATATTAAAACATGAAACAATAGCTATGTGGATAAAAATGAAACTACAAATAGCGTAGTCTATCCTAAAGTTATGCATGTGCCTCTATGTAATGCAAGCGCTGTCAGAGATGAGAAGCCAAACATGCACAAAATCTTTTGTCGAGGCACGAGGAGTGTGCCCACATTTTACCAGATGGTAGCACCTATGTTAGTTTCTTGAAGAACTATCTTGCAACAACGTTCTTGAAGCCAAACATGGACGACATCTTTTGTTGAGGCATGGGGATGATAGAGTGAAGTGTACCCACATTTTACCAGATGGTAGCACCTATGATAGTTTCTTGAAGCTCTTCTTCAGAGCACACTCGCACTGTGCACAACACAAAATGCTAGCTCCACTTGCACCCATAATGATTTATTTCATAATAAATTGTCACAAAAAATTATATATTTTTTGTTATTGATTAAATTAATCACTCTCAATTGATTGACTTAACCTAGCATTCTTAACAAAATTATAGAGAGAAAAAGGGGAGGAGAGAGATGAATGGACGACACAACAAAAACTTTTTTGAACTTAAAGTATAGAAAATGTTTATGAATCATCTTCCAAAAGATCTCTACAAGAAGCGTCATCCAATTCTAAGCCCATGGCTCTGAAAGCAATAAAGAGAGAAATAGAATTGTCATTTGTGGATGTGTTGGTTTCATCATCTTCGAATTCAATATCCTCCATCTCATCATCATCATGGAAATCATCCTCGTTAAGACTTATAGCCGTGGGACTTGAATAATTGGTCTCTCTCCTTTGTCTCCCGTTCCTCCAAAGCAGTGGGTGGAAGAGGATCGAAGATGTTCCCCACTTCATTAGTGGTCAAAATGGTTCTTCCCTGAGGTGTTACAGGAACTACAAACCAAATTTTTGTTTGGTGGATTGTTGGGATATAGATGACCTATAGAAGAGAAGCTCAAAATGACTAATATTAATTGGTATAATTAATGCTACAACCAAATAAATGTAAAGAAGGTAGTCACTCACCTACTCACAATTGCATGGCCAAACTAAATTATCATACCTCCTATGTGATGCACACTAAAGTCCACCATGTAGAGTCCATTCTCATGCCTTCCAGACACTTTTTCAAACCACTTTCACTCAAAGATGAAGGTATGAAAGATTCTAAAACTAACCTGGAGTATCCTTTCAATAGTCCCATAATACTTGGCTACATCACCATCTGTGTCAAAGTTACACATGATGCCACAATCCATGGTGGTCTATTGCTCGTCAATGTGGTGTGTACAAAAGTGTCCGCCCTTTGACCACATAGAGTTATAGGAAAGGCACTACAAAAATGAGAAAATATATCTTATCAGTTACAAAGATAAAATTAAGAAAAAAGTATACAATATGGTTTAAGTATATGAGTACTCTACTTTTGGTACGCAACTTTGTCATACTCCCATTCTTTGTCGTTGATGTGTTCTCCGCATGATTTTGCTTTGATCAATCTCTCATGAATCCACTTGGCACTAATGAGATATGTAAACATGCAAGGTGTCTAAGCAAAGGGGGTGCCCTTGTTCCTCCATGTGCTTGTTTCTATGCTTCCCTTCCTGGAAAACGCCTTGCCTTTGCCACTGTCCACAAGTCCACTCACTTGGTCATAACCTTTGCATTGAGTATACAAAAGTTATTGACCACTTGGGATAGATTCATATGCATGCTAAATAATTTTCCCTTTCCACTTGGCAAGTTTAAAGCATCCTTGCATTCTCCTCGTCTAACCACATGCGAGGCATTGAGAGATCAACTTGTCACAAATAAAATGATATAAAAAATGCCTTTGGAATGATCCACCCTTCCACCATACATGCCTTTGGCTAGGACCGTAGCTGCACAAAATCTTTGAGATTCTTTTAAAAACCTCACTAAAAAGAACATCCATCGTGCATGCACACTAGGCAAAATTTGGACTCACAAAGGAGCCCTTTAAGGAGTTTGACTTTACCTTTCTCTACCAAAACGGGCGCATGGATAAATTTTTGCAAACAAACTCCAAAGTAGGCGGAGGTTTGACAATTAGAATGTCCTCTTCAAGCTCTATCTACTAATATATAGCACGCCATGAGATTCCTCATATTTTAGAAGATTCTTTTATTGATTCCCTTAGATTCCGACAGAGTTGTCACATCATAGGTGAATAAAAAAGAATCTTTTAAAATATAAGGAATCTCATGGCGTGCTATATATCAATAGATAGAGCTTGAAGAGGACATCCTAACTGTCAAACCTCCACCAACTTTGGAGTTTGTTTGCAAAAATTTATCCATGTGCCCGTTTTGGTAGGGAGAGGTAAAGTCAAACTCCTTAAAGGGCCTCTTTGTGAGTCCAAATTTTGCCTAATGCTACTCTACATATAGCGATCTCCTCATCCACGTGAACGAGAAGTGGATTTGGCTAAGAAGAATCAATTGAGGGAATTCATCTTCAATGGCACACATGGTATCCAATGCAAGTGTTTGAGCAACATGGATGGCATCTATTTCAATTTCCTTGGAGCTCACAAATCTACAAGAAAACACATAAGAATACACTAAGTGCTAGATGAGGTTATTGTGTACATAGAAAAGTCTAGTTTAGTGGAGTCTTGTGGTATACCCTACTAGCTCGCCAAGTTTCAAAATAGCTTCCCTCACTTTCTTGTCCTGGCATATGCACATACTCACCGACAAAATGAACTATAATGTAAAAATAGTAAACGAGAAAGTGAGAGAAAGTCATACATACAAACTATATGCGCCATAAAGAATTAACCATAGAGAGAATAGAGAGATAGATAGATAGATTGTACTATCGTTCTCAGAGGTCAAATATGACCTATGGGACCAAAGTTACATGTGATGTAGTATGTGTATGGCTAATGAGTGACTCTCGATGCTCCAAAAATTGTGGTGATGAGAGCTACAATAGAGAGCCCACATTGTGGCTGGGAGAGGAGAGTATGTAGCTCTAAGTCATGGCTGAAAATGTTAGAGAATTAAGTTTGGATGTGACCAAAATCTGAGCACTCTAGTAGTGTGTGGTACTCAGACTCTCGAACTTGTAGTGAGCATAGTTGATTTGACTCTTCTCATTTCCCCAATACCCTATCTTGCATCGAAGGGAATGGGAGCTAAGACGAATGTCGGTGATAGTGCATATCACCGACAAGGGGATAGGCTCAAGCATATAAATGTGAGTACGGTTTCCTCTTTCAGCGAAGAACATGGTCTTGTATTTGGGGGAAATATGGGTGGTGTAATGTATGAAGCGTGACCCACCGGATTTCTCCCAAGCCGTAATACATTGGCATTGTAGAAAATCTTTATTCACTTGGGAGGTAATTGAAGCATCATGTAGAAAGTGTAATGTATCCCATCTCTGAAACCACTTCTTTATGTCTTGGATCCATCCCGTGCTGAAGATCTTGCTTTTAAGCGTCTTTTGAACTTTTTTCTTGCTTTCCATGCAATTCTAGGAAGTCGATGTGAGGGGTTATGACTCATCTTTATCATGTACTCCACAACTTTCGATGCTCATAACCTCAATTGGAAGACATCTGGACTCAAGAAGTAAGAGCATATATGGTGTTTGTGTCTTAACCTCGGGGAGGTCACCTAATAAAAATGTAACCTATCATGTGAGTTCAACACAAGGATATTTAAAGTTCTTGAAACTTATAGAAATATATATACAGAAGGGGGTTATTTTTTCAAATTTGAAAAAAAAACTTACAGATTTTAAAATAAAAGGGTACATTATATACCTAACAAAATTCACAGATAAGGGATTTTACAAACATGTCTTGAATGCACATGATATAGTAGTTTTACACATAGTGAACCCCCCGAGGTCTTAACTTGGAGAAAGTTTGTAAAAAAACACTTTTGGGCATTTTCAAACTCTTTCCAAGTGGACTTTGAGATGCTCCCGCCCCACACTTCAACTCCACAAAGAAGAACCAGTGTCATCAATGCATCAAAAAGGTACTTCTTGAGAATCTAACACTCGATCATTCCCGCATTACACATGTTCTCAAATGCATGATATAGTCTCTTTCCAGCTTCCAAATGTCACATAACACATTCATTCCACTTGTGATTGGACGGAACATTAAGCCAAGGTACTTAAGCTCTCAACAACTTTAAGTGTCTCATTGTTGTGCACAATGCATGACTTTTCCTTATGGTTGGTTTTTAGCATAACCTTTGTCTTGGACTCATTCACAATCAGCACACTATGTCATAAAATATAATATCTAACTTTACCAAATTATTTTCTCATATTAAACTGGTCATTTAATGTGGGAGAATAAACGGGAGCAAGAGTTAGAATAGATACATGTGCTTCTAGACCTATCTCAACACGGGACCAGAAGGAGAGATGGTTGCATCTCAATAGGGTTCCAAAAGGAGATGGTTGCATCTCAATAGGGGTCCAAAAGGAGATGGTCTATCAAACAGCAATGTGCAATAAGTGCTTCTAGACTTACCTCAGCAGGGGACCAAGAGGAGAGATGTTTACATCTCAATAGGGTTCCAAAAGGAGGTAGGCTATCAAAGAGAAATGTGCATCTGATGGAGCTTAAAAGAGCTTAGTGTTAGATTCATTAAAGACCTCCAATGGTTAGTGTTAAAAGTTCTTTGATCTTATGCAAGCTAGGGATGAGCTTAAGGTGAGAACCTGACCTAAGCTTGAGATGCTTGTTGTTCTTGATGACTAAGGTGTGTGATTGATGACTAAGGTGCTTGCTTGATGACTAAGGTGCTTGAGGTGCTTGTCCTGCTTGATGACTAAGGTACTTGAGGTGCTTGTCATACTTAATGAGGAAGTTGTTTGAGAAGCTTCCCATGCATGGGGGGTAAGGTGCTTGAGACAAAAAGAGACCCTAGAAACTTAATGACAAAGTTGCTTGAGAAGCTTCCCATACATGGGGGGGTGGGGGGGGGGGGGGGGGGGGGGGGGGGGGGGGGGGTAAGGTGCTTAATTCAAAAAGAGACCTTACAAAATTAATGAGGAAGGTTCTTGAGAAGCTTCCTATGCATGAAAGTTCCAAAGTCAGGGGAATCTTTGACTTAACCTTCCACTCACCCAAAGGGAACCCCTTTTCTCAAAGGGCACATGGGACACATGTCAGACTCTCCCTATGCTTAACCACATGGTGTTCTATTGGTTGAACTAAAAAGGGGTCCAATGAGTTTCTAGTCCTATCCAACAAAAATCTAGGTATTTTCAAGCTCTCTCTCTCTCTCTCTAAGGGGTAAGGAGGACACTTGTCCAAAGACTACCCATGTGCTTGAATGCATGTTGCATGTGATTGGCTAGGGGGGAGAGGGGTCCAATGAGCTTGAAACATGTGTAAAAGCTATAATTCACCCCAGGCAAGTGAAGGGATGCTGGGGGGATATATACCACACACACACACACTCATTTTGTGAATTCATTCTCACTTGGTGAAAGTAGAGGAACTCCATCTCCTTCTCCAAGCTTGTGAGAAGTGAGAGCCTACATCAACACTCTTGGCTATGGAATGCAAATCCAACCAAGATCCATGCTTGAATGCTTAAGCTTGTCATCTTATTCATCTTCATTACTATGCTATTATGTATGCTAGCAAGAAGAATGATGATAAGTGAGGAACTATTTCTTTCTCCTATGGAATGCTTCTCCTTTCTCTTCCCTACCCTCATTTCCCGCTAGCTCTCTCCACCTTCGAAGGTGTTTGCGGCCTTGGGACTGAGGCTTGGGATAGTTAATGCTTTCTAAAAATTTTATGTTATGCTTGTGATGCATGAAGCTTTCCATCTTCATTGCATCACCTAGGTCACAAGGAATACAAAGGTTGTATTCTACCAAGTCTCTCTTGATGGTAGAAACTATAATACAAATGCCAATTGGAGGGGGGAGCGGCTTCGTATGAATCCGGTCCTCAACTATTGTCATGTTCTCTAAACTCTCTCTTGCAAAATTTTGTCCATGCCAAGTTAACTGTCATAATAATCAATATCTAATTCTCCTAAATGATTTTCTCATATTAAACTGATCATTTAATGTGGGGAAGGGCCCGGGGAGAAAAACCTAGAATATTGGTTAAGCTAGAAGACCGGCCACAGTAGGGATCCAAAGGAGGGAAAATTAGGGATCCAAAGGGGGGGGCATCTGCAAAAGAGCCATGTGCAACAATGGGCTAAAAAGACCCTAAGGTTCAGCCCATTAAGACTTCCAAAAATGCTAAGGTTCCAAAATTCAAAGGTTGTGTCCAAAGGTCAACCCTAGGGAAAATTGGATTCTTTGTGTGTGCCCTAAAAGTCTTTGCACATCCCTACATGGGAGGGGGCGAGCCCTAAAGGTAGGGGATGAGAGAGAAAGCCACAAACACACACACACACACAGGCTCCCTTTACACAAAGGGAATGAGGGACACATGTCAGCTCCCTAGGCCAGATGCCCACAAGGTGTGCCCGATTCCTATTGGAAGACCCTTGAAGTGGACCAATGAGAATTAAGCTAGAGTAAATGTAGTTTAATTAATTTAAAAACATTTAATAAAAGAAACCAATGAGAATTAAGTCTCCTAGAAGACTATTGGGTAGTCTCCCAAAGGGTCCAATGAGCATTCAGAAGCCCCATGGCTTGCCTGATTTCTATTGGCCAGGAGGCAAAGGGGTTCAATGAGAGTTTATTTTAATTATTTAATTACCTAAAGCTCTCACAAAAGGGGAAAGGGGGACACATGCCAGAAGGCTATCACTTATGCTGCTTATTACCCATTAGCTTGACTTGGGGAGGTCCAATGAGGCAAAATCCAGACCAAATTAGCAACAAGGGCTCGCCCAAGAGAGAGAGGGGGCTGATTTTTTCTTGGCATTGACACACACACACTCACACTTGACCATGTGTGAAGGAAGAATACTCTATCTCCTCCCAAGCTTTAATGGAGAGCTCATCACCTACTCCAAGCTTGTGAGATAGAAGCCTACATCAACACTCTCTTGGAATGTGGATGCAAATCCAACCAAGAGCCAAGCTACAATGCATGCTCATCTTCTCTACTAAGCTAAGCTATGCTAATATGAGTGATTATGTGAGGAGATGTACATCTTTCTCGTAAGATACTCCTTCTTCCTCTCAATCTACTCTCATACCCTGCTAGCTCTCACCATCTTCGAAGGTGTGTGAGGTCTTCGGTCTGAGAACGGGGATAATTCATGTTGTGTTTGATTAAGTGTTTTTCTTGGTGTATGAAGCTTCCATCTTCATTGCACTAGCTAGTCTTGAAGGAACACAAAGAATTGTATTGTGCAATGTCTCTCTTGATGGGAGAAACCATAATACAAAGCCTTTTGGAGGGGGGACCGGCTCCATGCAAATACGGTCCTCAACTGTTGTCAATAGCTTAATTTCTCTCTCTTTTGAAAGTATTGTTGATGCTATCTAACTAGGTGTTATGCTTTTTGTTGCTCTCTCCACCCAAGCACTCTTGTAATTCTCATTAGGAATCTATTCTAATGAAATGCCCACTATGTTCATGCTAATTTCCGCTACACATAAGTTATTAGGCCAATAAATGTTACATTGGTATCAGTGCTCAAGGTTTCTCTTTTCTTGCTCAAGAAGGGAGGTCCTCAAGCTATCTACAAATGGTTGGTATTATTAATTTCCTGTGAGTAAGTAGAATAGGGATTTTTTAGGCTTGCAGTGCGCCTGCCTTCGTGCAGTTAACGGGGCATCACCGTCGAGAGCTATGGTCTTAATAGTGGAGTCCTACGGGGCTTGCCTACGGCTAACCACTATTGAGCTATTAGAAGCTTGACAGGAGCCGGTGCTGTTTTGGTGTCGAAAGACCCTCTCTTCTATTCCTTGCAATTAATGGTATTCGAGCCGCGGGTACAGTAGCTTGAGTGCTTTTTCTAAAGGGGTAAAGAGGAGTAGCAACTAGGGCTTGAAGTGCCAAAGTACACCTAAAAAGTTTACACCTAAAAGTTGTTAGAATGGCTGACAATAGTAAAGAGAGTGAAATTAATGTTGATAACTTTGATTTTGCTCATGAGCAAGCTACTAATGATGCTTCAATGCTTGTTAACTATCTTGTTTCTAGGCTTCAACAAGCCATGGGCAATCCATCTCTCCAAAGTGAAGTGCAACGGCAACTCCGTGCTCACGGGATTCTCAAGCTATTCACCATGACGAGAGAACACCTAGGAAGCCTCCTTGTGAGACTACCAAAAGAGGTCTCTCTCCGATTCGGGAAGAAGAAGAGGATCCTTATGAAGGGCTCCAGAATTTACTTCTTGATGATGCATCTCCTTCCCAAAGGAGAACTCAAGAGCCTCTACCAAAGGAACGAGAAAGAAGTGAGTCTCCCGCCACCTCGGTGGAGATGGCTCCACGAAGACGGCGGGCTAAATGCTCTCCATCACCACCAAAGCGGAGAAGACCATCGTATTCTTCTCCTCACCACAATTCAAAGAGGGATGATAAAAACCAAGAGAAGAAAAAGGCGAGAAAGAGGACACCCTCTTCTCCATCTTCTTCATCCTCTTCCTCTTATGAAAACTATGGTGAAGATGACAAAGATCAAGACAAGAAAAAGGCGAGAAATAGGTCACCCTCTTCTCCACCTTCTTCAAAATCTTCACCCTCTGAAGAAAGTGATGGTGCAACCTTTGAACCATCAAAAAGAAGAGGCCATAGGAAATCCTATGCCGCATGGAAGAGGTCGTCCAAGTTGAAGAAATTCAAAGAGGGAGGGAAGAGCATCTCTTTCCTTACCTATGATGGTACCTTTGGTGCTACGGACAAAGTCTTGGCCTTTATCCAGCAATTCGATGCGGCGTTTGGAGATGAGGGCTTCATGGAGTCCTCTAAGCTACGCCATGTAGCTATGCACTTTCAAAAGTCTGCCAGACAATGGTGGTCTAGCCTACGAGCCAACGGTGAAGCTCCACGAACATGGAAAGCTTTAAGAGCTTCCATTATGAAGCAGTTTTTTGCCACCGATGCCAATGACAAAGTACTCACCGAATGGCGAAGCTTAAAGCTCTCTCCCAATGAATCCATCCACAAATATGTAGACAAGTTTTGGGACCTACAACTCAAAGCCACTGTCTTCAAAAGGTTGGATTTTGGAGAGCAAAAGAAACAATTTTGTGCGGGCTTAACTGAAGAAATGGCGGAGTATGTCAACTCCCAAAGACCACGTACCATATCGGCGGTAATACACCACACTATGGTCGCCTCTCGAATCAATTTCCAAACGGGGGCAAAAAGAAATAATAAGCCCCCGGAAAACAAGGGTTCCAATGAGCCTAAGGGGAAGGACAATGTCCAAAAGTCTCCTCAGGGCAACTCCAACAAAGCTAAAGAGAAGGGAGTTTACAAAGGTAATAATAAACTCTCTCCTGAAGAGCTTGAGCGTTATCGTAAGGATAACCGGTGTTTCAAGTGTGGCGAACAAGGGCATGCGTACCGCGCTTGTCCCCAAAAGAACAACCGCCAAGATCCTCCTAGAGCTTCCTTGGTTGAAATCCAAGAGGAGGAGACTCACCAAACTCACCACAAAGGATCTCCTCTATGCCATGCTTGGGGAAAGGTAAGAGAACATCATGCTTTTATTCTCTTTGACCCTGGTTCTACTCACAATTTTATATTTATGGAGTTAGCCACCAAGCTAGGCATACAATCCTACGAGATGGGAGATGTCCTACCCGCAGACAGTGCCTTCAAGGGGCAAGAAGCTTCAGTCACTCCCTTAATTGGGAAATTGAGGCTTCATATCCAAGGCTATGTGGACAAAGAGGACTTCTTTATCTCTCCTCTCAAGCATGAGGATGTAAACCTAGGGGCACCATGGTTTGACCGCCAGGCTGCCGATGTTAAATTTCCTGAAAGGAGAATCTCCTTTAAGTTCAGGGAAAAAGACATGTATATAGATGCTAAGGAAATGGGTAACACCATCCCCATTGTACATACACCAGCTTTCAACAAGTCAATAAAGAGCTCTATTTAGGTGTACATGATTTTTGTTAAAGACTCTCAAAATGAACCTAATGCTTTAGCAAAAGAAAATAAAAGCAACCAAAAGGAATTAGAGTTATCCAATTTTCTCAAGGGGTTTCAAGATGTTTTTATTGACGACATCCCTTGTGAGCTACCTCCTAAACGAGGTAATGATAACCATGCAATTGAACTTCTTCCAGGAAGTTCACCGCCTAACAAACCTCCTTATAGAGTTTCTCAAGCTCAACAAGAGGAGATTATGCGGCAAGTGCATGAGTTAGTTGAGAAGGGCATGGTTAGGCCTAGCTCATCTCCATTTTGCTCACCTGTGCTATTAGTGCAAAAGAAAGACGGCACATATCGTATGTGTGTCGACTATAGAGCACTAAATAGGATCACTATCAAGAATAGGTTTCCCGTTCCACGGGTAAAAGACCTATTTGATAAGCTACAAGGATCGACCTACTTCAGTAGGGTTGACCTAAAGAGTGGCTATCATCAAATAAGGATAGTTGATCAAGACATTGTAAAGACCGCATTTTGCACTACATTTGGTCTTTACGAATACATTGTCATGCCTTTTGGCTTGACCAATGCACCAGCCACATTCAACCGCTTGATGGAGAAGCTGTTCAGGCCTCATCGAACCTTCACTGGAGTGTTCTTTGATGATATTATCATCTACTCTAATTCATTGGAGGAACACAAGCAACACCTCCAGGTAATATTTCAAGTTTTAAGAGAGAATAAACTTTATGTTAATTGAAAGAAAAGTGAATTTTTCTTGCAAGAGATTCAGTATTTAGGTCACATTATCTCTCAAGATGGCATCCAAATGGATCCATCCAAGTTAGAGGTAATAAAAGGATGGCCTAAACCAAGGAATCTTCATGAACTAAGAAGCTTTATAGGTATGTGTGCATACTATAGACGCTTCATAGAAAATTTCTCACAAATTGCGGGACCATTACATGACCTAACAAAGAAAAGTGTTAGGTATACATGGTCTGCTAAGGAGAACAATGTTTTCAAAAATCTTAAAGAAAAGCTTATCTCTCAACCTGTGCTTACACTACCGGATCTCTCAAAACCATTTGAGGTCCAATGTGATGCTTGTGGTGATTGCCTTGGAGCTGGTTTTCTCCAAGAAGGGCACGCCATAGGCTATGAGAGTCGAAGGCTCGACCCTGTTGAGCAAGCTCTAGGCATATACGAAAAGGAACTCCTTGCAGTTCTACATGCCATAGACTCATGGAAGCACTATTTATTGGGGACTCCTTTCATTCTGCGAACGGATCACCAAAGTCTTAAGTACTTCATGACACAGACCAAGCTCTCCGACAAACAAATGAGGTGGGCAAATTTCCTTTCGCAATTTCATTTTCATATTGCTCACATTGCTGGCAAGCATAATCAAGTAGCCGATGCACTCTCAAGACGACCGAGAGTGAATGCGGTTTCCATAGCAACTCACAATGATCTATCTTCAATGATAGATGAGTATGCTATTGATCCCGATTTTAGAAATGTGATTTCAGCCCTTGCATTAGGGAAGAAAGAAGAACCATTTACTTTACAAGATGGTTATCTTCTCTATGGCAATAGACTATGCGTTACTAACTCACTACGTGAGAAAGTAATGTATGAATCTCATGCTCCACCTTATGCGGGGCATAGAGGGATTCTGTCTACCTTAAAGGGAATTGATCGAAACATATTTCTATTGGCCTACCATGAAAGTGAACATACAAGAATATGTTTCCAAATGTGTGGTATGCCAAAAGACAAAATTTGATAGAGGGAAGCAACTTGGGTTGCTTCAACCCTTGCCAATCCCTAATTCACTATGGGAGAGCATATCCATGGATTTTATCTTTGGATTGCCTAAGTCTATCCATGGGAATACGGGAATATGGACGATAGTAGACAGGTTCAGTAAACAAGCTCATTTTATACATGTCAAAAAGACTATCAAAGCCCATCAAATGGCAACCCTCTTCATTTCACAATTTTTCAAATATCATGGCTTGCCAATGTCCATAGTGTCAGATAGAGATCCTAGAATGACCAGTAATTTCTGGAAGGGTCTCTTTGAGAATTTAGGAACAAGGCTAAACTTCTCTTCGGGCTATCATCCACAAACTGATGGCCAAAGTGAAATAGCTAACCTAACCATTCTCGATCTACTAAAAGCCTATGTAACGGAAGTAGATCAAAGATCCCAATGGGAGAAGTACTTACCCTTAGTAGAGTATGCTTACAATAACACTATACATACTTCCACAGGAAAAGCACCTTTCGAGGTAATTGAGGGAAGATCAAAAAGTCCCTTGCTACTTAAGGTACATGGGAAGATCTTCGCTGCAGATGAGTATAGCCGAGACCTACAAGAATCTTTCCAAAATATTAAGGATGCTATCTCTATCTCACAGCAAAGGCAAAAGGCTGCTGCTGACAAGCACAGAAGAGGCCAAGCCTTTAAAGAAAACGATTGGGTCTTGTTAAAGTTTCCCAAGGCTCGATTAAGGCACACGACGGGCAAGAATCCTATGGGCCACCAAAAGTACTATGCTAAACTAGCAAAAAGGTACTATGGTCCCTTCCAGATTCTTAGGCCAATCAATGAGATGGCCTATCAACTTAAGTTGCCCAATCATTGGCTCATACACAATGCTTTTCATGTGAGACTATTAAAGCCTTACAAAGGAGATCCACCTCAAGAACCAACTATTGAAGACCCACCGGAGATCGAGGACCAAGAGGAGGTGCTGCAGCCCGAGTCCATACGCCGACATGAAGACAAGGTATTAAGAGGCGGTAAGACTATCCGACGATATCTTATTAAGTTTAAGAATTATCCTTTTGAAGATGCTAGATGGATGCAAGGCATACAATTAAAGGATAACCTAAACCTTTTCAATGCTTACAATGCTTCCCAAGAGTAAGCAAATGTACAAAATGTTAAAAATGAACAAAATTTTTGTCTTATAAGACTCTCTCTTTTCTTTATTTGTGCACAAAAATGAAGTAGTATGCATGCTTAGATCAAGTTTGTGGAGACGACGTCTCCCAAACACCAAGTAGAGCTTGTCACTCTACTATGGAAGACTGATAGGACTGATGCGCAGACATACTTGCGGCAGCCTCAGGCTCTCAAGCGCCAAATGGACTAGTCATCCATCATGGAATAATGTCGTAGGGTAACATAGGGATCCTCTACCCGCTAAGAAAAGGACTCATGAATATGCTTTATCTTCTCTACACCATAGTCGACGACGACTATGATTTCAAGAGATAGGTAATTTCATAATAATCAATATATAATTCTCCTAAATGATTTTCTCATATTAAACTGATCATTTAATGTGGGGAAGTGCCCGGGGAGAAAAAGCTAGAATATTGGTTAAGCTAACAGACCGGCCACAGTTGGGATCCAAAGGACGGAAAATTAGGGATCCAAAGGGGGGGCCATCTGCAAAAGAGCCATGTGCAACAATGGGCTAAAAAGACCCTAAGGTTCAGCCCATTAAGACTTCCAAAATGCTAAGGTTCCAAAATTCAAAGGTTGTGTCCAAAGGTCAACCCTAGGGAAAATTGGATGCTTTGTGTGTGCCCTAAAAGTCTTTGCACATCCCTACATGGGAGGGGGCGAGCCCTAAAGGTAGGGGATGAGAGATAAATCACACACACACACACAGGCTCCCTTTACACAAAGGGAATGAGGGACACATGTCAGCTCGCTAGGCCAGATGCCCACAAGGTGTGCCCAATTCCTATTGGAAGACCCTTGAAGTGGACAAATGAGAATTAAGCTAGAGTAAATGTAGTTTAATTAATTTAAAAAAATTTAATAAAAGAAACCAATGAGAATTAAGTCTCCTAGAAGACTATCTCCTAGAAGACTATTGGGCAGTCTCCCAAAGGGTCCAATGAGCATTCAGAAGCCCCATGGCTTGCCTGATTTCTATTGGCTAGGAGGCAAAGGGGTCCAATGAGAGTTTAGTTTAATTATTTAATTACCTAAAGCTCTCACAAAAGGGGAAAGGGGGACACATGTCAGAAGGCTATCACTTATGCTGCTTATTACCCATTGGCTTGACTTGGGGAGGTCCAATGAGGCAAAAGCCAGACCAAATTAGCAACAAGGGCTCGCCCAAGAGAGAGAGGGGGCTGATTTTTTCTTGGCATTGACACACATACACTCACACTTGACCATGTGTGAAGGAAGAATACTCTATCTCCTCCCAAGCTTTAATGGAGAGCTCATCACCTACTCCAAGCTTGTGAGATAGAAGCCTACATCAACACTCTCTTGGAATGTGGATGCAAATCCAAACAAGAGCCAAGCTACAATGTATGATCATCTTCTCTACCAAGCTAATTACTAAGCTAAGCTATGCTAATATGAGTGATTATGTGAGGAGATGTACATCTTTCTCGTAAGATACTCCTTCTTCCTCTCAATCTACTCTCATACCCTGCTAGCTCTCACCATCTTCGAAGGTGTGTGAGGTCTTGGGTCTGAGAACGGGGATAATTCAAGTTGTGTTTGATTAAGTGTTTTTCTTGGTGTATGAAGCTTCCAACTTCATTGCACTAGCTAGTCTTGAAGGAACACAAAGAATTGTATTGTACAATGTCTCTCTTGATGGGAGAAACCATAATACAAAGCCTTTTGGAGGGGGGACCGGCTCCATGCAAATCCGGTCCTCAACTGTTGTCAATAGCTTAATTTCTCTCTCTTTTGAAAGTATTGTTGATGCTATCTAACTAGGTGTTATGCTTTTTGTTGCTCTCTCCACCCAAGCACTCTTGTAATTCTCATTAGGAATCTATTCTAATGAAATGCCCACTATGTTCATGCTAATTTCCGCTACACATAAGTTATTAGGCCAATAAATGTTACATTAACTAAGTACCATGTTTATGCTATTAATTTCACCCGCTATGCTCACAAAGTAACCTCACAAAAGTATTTCATCTAATTTACTAATTCCACTACTCTCAAAGTTCATAGGCCGTTTCCCTTACACACTATGCAAGAAAAATTTCTCAAGGACAACCATAAGCTTTTGTGTATCTTCTAAAGTGTGTGCTAGAAGCACTACATCATCCGCATACAACAAAAGCATGATTACCACATTGCAAATAGTGACCTCTTCAATGACTCCTTCTTACATAGTCAAGTACCATTTGTTCCAATTGATAAATGGATAGACCAAAGAGAGTTGGTGACAATGGACATCCTTGTTTAAACCCAATAGTGCTTTAATTGTTTTTTGAAATTCCTCTTCCCATGCACAATTGACACAACACCTTCTCATAGATTCGAGAAACCGCAAGCATAAACTCACTTGGCAGTTGGATTTCTTCCATCCTTCTCCGAAAATTGTTACATGGAATCATATCAAAGGATTTCTTAAATTCCAAAAACAACTACACAATTGCTTGCCTTTCAACCGACTTTCTTCCACGAGAACATGAAGAGTGACAAGATGATCAATAGTGCTATGGCGTAAACAAAAACCCCCTTGTTCTTTTGCATGTTTGTCATTATCTTCAGCCCAATCACTCAATTTCATTTCCATTATGCATGCAAATAGCTTCGCCATAAGAGACCCAGTCATTATAGTCCAGTAGCTTTTTTTATTCTTTACATCCCTCCTTTATGCAAAGTCTTGACCCAATTAGTACTCCAATCATAAGGGATACCATGTTGAAGTGCAAGGTTTAACATATCACACGTCCACTCATGGGTAAAATCTCCCAAATATTTGATCATCTCCGACTTGATACCTTGAAGATCTCTCACTTTGCAAGTGGCCAACTTTTCAATCCCATTGCATATATCCTCAATGGTAAAAAAGGAGGGCATACATCGCATATATCCTCAATGGTAAAAAAGGAGGACATACATGGGAGTGAACCATAAAATGGTATCTTTTCAGCATTTGATTGCTCATATAATTTCCTATAATGTTTGTACATATCCACAAGACTCAAGTTACCAAAATTCTTAACCCTCTTGCCCCTCAAGTTTCTCCAAAATCTTCCACATGCATGTACCTTTTCTTGGACGTGAGAAAGTTGTTTCTTTACTTCCCATATTCTTCGGTTCTTTTGAGTCAATGCCTTCTATGCATACAAATGACTTTGATAGTTGTCTTTGTCCATAGTTGCATCAAGCTTTATGGACTTTTGAGCATCCTGACATTGTTTATCAGACCACCTTTTGCATGATCTATCGTTGTTGATACCATGGAGATGCTTTATGGCAAAGCATCCTTTGTCACAAGAACAAATAACTTTCTTGAAAGATTCCCATCTAGTTTCCAATGGTGCATCATATTGAAGCTTTGTCATCCAAAACTTTTGCTCAACCATTTCAATGTACATTGGTGCCCATTTGAAATCCATACATACATATAAATTCTCTTCCCTTCGATTGAAATTACCATTCTTAGTTGCTTCTCCACATGCAAGGTCAATACATAAGGTCCGATGGTTGAATTTTGGGGTCCATTGGCCAAACATAAAACTCCTTATGCAATACATGATGGCTTTGGAGAGTATCATATAGTCAATCACACTATCCCCATTATGTTTTCTACATGTAAATCCATTGGTTCCACTCCACAAAGATACACCATTGGCAATGAGCATACCCGTGCTGCTACACATGTGTAAAAGTAACTTTCCATACTAATCTATATCTTTCTCATCCATTGAAGTAAGATCATACAAGTGAACTTCCTCCAACTCCCTTGAAATGTATGGCATATCAAATTGTTGAGTATCATATTGCAATGTATTTGTGCAAGCATTTATATCTCCAAATAAAACAACAACACCTTCGCCTTTGAAATAAGCAATGTCCTCCTCTAAATCAAAAACTGGATGATCTCTATTCATGCAAGCATAAAAGGGAGAATCATGATGATGAATGTAGCAATCGACTACAAAAATGGGTGCTCTTTTTGGTGTCATAATGTTCAGCATACATAATGTTCGTACTTTTCATCTTTCACAATTGATACAAAATCTTTCTTAACCATACATGATACCCCTCCTTTCTCTCTTTGTTGCTTGAGATTATTTGACCACATCAATGAATATACATTGTAATCCTCCAAGTCGTTAATCCTTTATGTATCGTGCTCCCAAGTTTCAACAAGAAGTACAGTATCGGCTTTGCTTGTTAGTTCATCAATGACAGCCCCCCCATTCCATCCATATCCATTGAAATTCCAAAAGCATATTTTTAATTGTAACTCGGCCTCATAGGTCACGCATCCCTATTTTCTCAAGAGACTTGCCTCCTCCTTGGGCACATTTTCTTCGTGAGAGATCCCCTTGTTTTTCTTATTCTTTTCCTTGTATACCTTGCGACACATATTTTGTTGCTTAATATTGTGATCTTCATATACAAAACATTTTTTATCCCTCAAATAAATCTAGCTTTATCAAGGATAATTTCTCATTTAGTATCATCTGGCATGGTGCATACAATTGGCCATTCTCCGCTTACCCACTCTATGTGCTACATAGACCATAACTCCAAACATGCCAAAGTGGGTTTTGAAGATCTCTTTTGTTGGGTATGCAAGCTCGAGTTTAAGTGGAATCTATCTATGGGAACACCCTCGTAGTGCATTCAGGTGTAGGCCACCGATTCAGCTGCAAGTCAAGTGTTGCATGACACACTTTTTATTTATATACAATGTAAGGCTTTTACACTATAACACAATAAATAGTAGCGTGATTTTTTTCCTTGAAAAGCTGTAACGAGTGCTCTCTTTCTCTCTCTCTCTCTCTCTGCACCATATCACCTCGCCATGTCTCCATCACAAAAGCACCCAGCATCTTTGATAAACATGGAAAGAGAAGGAGACGTCTCTACCTTCTCTTCAAGAATTCCACTAATAACAATGTTCTTAGAACGTCACTCTCGTTCATTCAACTCCTCCACATCCCCATCCTCAACATTCTTTCTTCGAGCCATAGCTCGCATGAGTGAGGAATTAGGAACCCCAGTCTTACCATATACATGATTCCAAAACTTGTTTGTGCATACATTTTTCATGTCGCATACATATCAAATCATGGTGTCAAATTTCTTCTCTTTCAATACATGGTCATCCTCTACTTTGCTCATGCGCTCCTTCAAAGCATTTAAGTCTACATGAGATCGTTTACAATCCTTGACTTCCTCTTCAAGTTTCCTCAAATGTGTTGTTTGCATCTCAAGTGTCCTCTTGAGAATTTCATTCTCAACCACAAGTACCCTTAGCATTCCATTCTCCATTGCAAGTTTCCGTAACTCTTCACCTTTTTTGTTTATGGTTTCTTGCAACGATACCAAGTATGCCATGATCATGGTTCCTGATGTCATTGGTTCATTGGGTGTATTGCTATCTCCACACTTAAGATATTTGGGATCATTTTCCACAATGTTTTTGGACCTTGTTGAAGAAGAAGAACCCTTGCGAGTGTTGGAAGACATTGTAATAATAGATGAAAGTCAACTTTCTTGAACCTGTTCACTTAAAAAATGCTTCTACAAAAACGTCTTTCATAAATTTGGATTTTTTTTTCCTTATGTCAATGCGTAGAGGCCATTGTGATTCTCGATTGAGGCTATAGATAACCCGGATCAGAGTTTGGATTAAAAAGTTATGATCAAAAGAGTGAACTACTGTCTACTAGGTCAAAAGACGGTTGCACAAGAGAGAGAGAGAGAGAGAGAGAGAGAGAGAGAGAGAGAGAGAGATAGATAGATAGAGAGAGAGAGAGAGACTTACATGTAGCATTTGTTTTAATGAAATCTCCCTTTAGTGACCTCATGTATCCTATTGGTGTGCAAATAAACGCAATGGTATCCTTCACATGTTTTAACTCTTCTTTGGCTAGCATCCATGGTGCTTTAGGAAGCACAAAGTAAAACCAAAAAAGTAAACATTAAGCAAAAGGCCAAAAGAAATTTATGAAAGAGAATGGATAAATAAACGTAGAGATAGATAGTGGGAGATATAGATAGAGAGGGAGAGGGAAAGAGAGAAAATGAGAGATAAAGATAGAGAGATAAGAGAGGGAAAGAGATAGAGAGAGAGTGGGAGAGGGAGAGATAGAGAGAGAGAAAGAGATAAAGACAGAGAGAGAAAGAGAGAGAGGGAGAGAGAGAAAGAGGGAAGAGAGGGGAAGAGGGGTGAGGGAGAGAGAGAGAGAGAGAGAGAGAGAGAGAGAGAGAGAGAGAGATGGAAATAGGAAGAGATAGATAGGGAGAGGGAGAGGGGGGAGAGAGATAGAGGTAAAGACGGAGAGAGATAGAACGACAGATAGAGAGGGAAAGAGGGAGAGATAGATAGATTGATATATATATATATATATATATATATATAGAGAGAGAGAGAGAGAGAGAGGGGGGGGGGGGGGGGGGAGGGGGGGAGGAAGAGGAGAGGGAGAGAAAGAGATAGAAAGGGAGAGGGAGACAAAGATAAAGAAATGGAGAGAGAGGGATAGAGGAAAAGCTAGAAAGAGGGAGAGAGAGGGAGGTACAAAATTTCCTATTTCTCTTTCTCTACTTTATTGCCCTCGTCTTACGCACCGATCTGTGTCTCTATAAAGAGAGTGTAGTGATAGGTAGTTAGTGATTAGAGCTTAGGTTTCATTCTTCTTTGCGTAGGAGAGATGCACTCCTTTAATCTATGAAAGGTTGGAGTTGTTCATTGCAATAGGATAAGTGCGAGTGGGATTTATTATCTCAATTAGCATGCATGTTTATAGGGTTTAGGTGACTCTATCAAGAAGTATGGTCTTAATAATGAAGTCTTTTTAGATTTTTCTACGACTTAACCATTATTGAGTTATTAGCAAGCTCTATAGGAACTGGTGCCAACTTAGCACTATTAAAACCCTCTCCACTACTCTTTGTAGTAAGAAATATTCTAAACCACGAGTGTGCTTACTTGATTGCATTTTTTTGAAGTCTAAGAGAAGCAGTAACGGAAAATTTAATATCAATCTATCTCTACTCTCTCTATACATATGTTTAGGTGTAAAGAGAGGATTGGATATACACATGTAGGTGTATATAGATTAGATATAGCATTAGGTCTTGATACTTATGAACCTATAATATAGATGTCGGACGAGAGACCATCTGGTGGGGAGTAGCCATCACATTCTTCTTTTGGTTAGTTCACATCCCACATGGGCTCCCATCTAGGGTGGACATCGCCTCTAGTGGACCGGAATCTTGAGGTGGTAAGTCCAAACTAAAACATTAAGCTCATATGTAGCTAGTTTTCTGTGAGCATGAGTGTGGATTTCTCTTTGATATTTGCAAGCATGATCCTCCTACACCTTCAGAGGTGCCAGTCCATCTACCTAGATTCCTCCACTAGTCGTAGATCTAGATCTCTAGTGAGCATGACTCTCTTTACAAGACGAGCACCTCCATTTCATGGAGGGATTGTTTGGTTGTTACACTCAGCAGCAACAACTTGTAGCCTATGGCCTTTCTTAGCAGTCCATTCCATAGGGGAGCCATGGAGGGATTCCCTATGTTCAGAGACTGAACCGCTGACACCTCCTTCTATAGTCTAGTCTTACCGGTCGACCTAATCCTATTCCATCGTAGGGTGGCACTCCCCTTCGGTTGCATGGATCACCCAAACATCGTTGATACACTTGTCATAAAACTTAATATCTAACCAACCAAAATAATTTCTCATAATAAACTGATCATTGAATGTGGGAGAATAAATGGAACAAGGGCTAGAATATAGACATATGCCTATGTATCTGTCTCAACTCATGGCCAAGGTTAAAGGGGTCCAAATAAGAGATGGTATGTTAAAGATCAATGCTACCTAATGGAGCTTAAAGACCTTAGGGTTAGCTTCATTAACACTAGTTCTATAATCGGACACTCAAATGTCTTGAGACACTAAAGTGTCCTGTTTTTCTAGCAGCTTGTCATAATTATTCGGTGAGTCTAGAAAAACAATTCATAGGTCACGTTCATATCTTAGGTCAGCTATCAGGTGAAGAACATAGCCAAATTTTTCTTTTGTCAAAATTAATACCAAATTAAGATTATAATGATAAGTTTTAAGATCAAAAAATCATAAAAATTTAGTGTAATTTTAACAAAATTTTCATAAATTGAGTATAACTTCTCATCAAAATGAGATCTTGCATAGATTTCAAGGTGTATGGATAGGAAAAAACTTATTATAGAAAGAAATTTAGCTTCATAATCTAGTTATGGGACTAGATTTTTGTTATAATCAAAAGACCAAAATATTCAAAATGCTGGAAAATTTTTGGTCTTTCAAGACCTCTTTCATTAACATGATGAGGTTATGGGAAAAAACCTAAAGGTGTATAATGTATCTATAGGTCAATGCCCATCAAATAAGCATTTTTCAAGGGTTCAAACTCATAGGCATCTTGTAATCTAACCTCATTTTAGACAATTTGTAGTGCGTAATTTCTTGCAAAAAAAAACATTGCTATGAAAAACTAATGAAAGTGGGTATATACATCTCCCAGTTGTGTCCATATGAGACATTTGTATACAAATAAGTGAGATGAACAAAAAAATCCAAAAGTGGACTTTATTTTAAGGTTTATCTTTGATAAATAAAAAATCATATTTACAACATGTACAGTTTTTTGAATATGCCATAAATCACCAAATGTGTCTTGCATAACCATTAAAAATTATCACCTTCTGTAATGGAGTCATAGATCTAGTATATATGCATAATAAGGAATTGTAAATTTAGATGAACTTAATCTTTTTTGTGATCGTTCATTGAATTTGTGAACGTTGCATATTTGCCCCACAGGACTTTCTATATTTAATTCTAATCACAATGGATTCTTTTCTCACATGATAATTGCAAAAATATTAAACACATACCAGTAGCTACCACGGATTATTGCATGCACCCTGCTAATTTTTTTCTTAGGCTAGAGTACGAGTTTTAATGAAACATTGAATGTTGTTTTGCGTCTAGGTTCTTTTCATGAGTGTAGTTATTATTGAGAATATGATCAAAAGTAAGGGATTATAATAACATTTTATAAGTGTGCAAAAGCATTTCTTGAGATGTGTTCTAGATTTCATGTGCCATTTTATTTAACTTCACGAACCAAACTAGTGTTAAAGACCTTAACCAACATGATTTTCTCATATTAAATTGATCATTTAAAGTGGGAGACTAAATGGGAACAAGGGTTAGAATATAGGCATGTGCTTATAGATCTGTCTCAACACATGGCCAAGGTTAAAGGGGTCCAAATGATAGATGGTATGTTAAAGAGACATGGTACCAAATGGAGCTTACAGAACTTAGGGTTAACTTCATTAAATACCTCCAAAAGTTAGTGTTAAATACTCATTTGACCTTAGGCAAGCTAGGGCTAACCTTGAGGTGGGGATCCTACCCAAGCATGAGAGGTGCTTGTCGTGCTTGCTAAGTAAGGTGCTTAAGGTGTTTGTGGGAACCTTACCCAAGTTTGAGGTGCTTGCTAAGTAAGGTGCTTGTGGGAACCTTACCCAAGTTTGAGGTGCTTCTCATGCTTAAATGATTAAGGTTCTTGAAGTGTTCAATTCAAACATAATCTCAAGAGGTATAAATGATTTTCATGCTTAAATGACTAAGGTGCTCGAAGTTTTCAATTCAAACATGATATCTTAAGAAGCATAAAGACACATGTCAAGATCCTCCCAAGGTGGCCCTCATGACGTTCTTGAATCCTATTGTGTAGGCTTTAAAGGGGTCCAATGAGAATTAAGATGCATAAAAATAAATAATTAAGTTCTTTCTCTCAAAGAGGAAAAATGAGGACACATGTCCAAATGATATAATTAAATAATAAGAGAGCGAGAGAGAGAGAGAGAGAGAGAGAGAGAGAGGTGCACCAAGCATGAGAGGGGGTTTCCTCTCCTACACACACACTTTCTCATTGTGTGAAGTGCAAAGTGCAAGAGCTCCATCTCCTTCTCCAAGCTCCATCTCCTTCCCCAAGCTTGTTGAGAAGTTCAAAGCCTACACCAGCACTCTTGGCTATGGAATGCAAATCCAACATTCAATGCTTAAGCTTGCTATCTTCTTCATCATGATTACTATGCTATTGTGCTATGCTAAGCAAGAAGAGTGATGATAAGTGAGGAACTATTTCTTCTCCTATGAATAATTCTTCTTCCTCTTCCCTACCCTCATTTCCCGCTAGCTCTCTCCACCTTCAAAGGTGTTTGAGGCCTTGGGACTGAGGCTTGGGATAGTTAATGCTTTTTGCAAAGTTTATGTTATGCTCGTGATGCATGAAGCTTTCCATCTTCATTCCATCACCTAGGTTACAAGGAACACAAATATTGTATTGTACCAAGTCTCTCTTGATGAGAGAATCTATAATAGAACCACCTTTTGGAGGGGGGACTGGCTCCAAGTAAATCCAATCCTCAACTATTTTCATGTTATTCAATACTCTTTTTACAAAAGTATTGTTCATTCCAAGTTAATTAAGTACTATGTTTATGTTGCTACCATCAATTAAGTTCACCCTCTATGTTCTCAAAGTAATCTCATAAAAATGCTTACTCTAATTCTCTTAATTCCGCTATTCTCAAAGTTCATAGGCCATTTCCATTGTAACATTGGTATCAAAGCATTTCGTTCCTCTTTTCTTGCTTAAGAAGAGAGATCCTTAAGTAGCCTACTAATGGTTGATTTTATTAATGATATTAGGGTACGTGAGATTGGGATCTATCATTGATTTTGTTGAGCCCACTATGTGGGATATGGTGCACACCTTTGGGAGCTTTGATCTTAATAATGGGGTCTTTTAAGACTTTCCTACGGCTTTACCATTATTGAGCCATAAGAAGTACAAAAGGAGTTATCCCTTGGCAGTTTTTCTATGTTAGACCCACTCCACTACTTTCTGTAGTTAACCAATTCAAGCTATGGGTGTAGATACTTAAGTGCTAATTTTCAAAGGCTAAGAGGAGTAGCAATTAAGGTTTTGAATTGCCAAAGAATACACTAAGTAAACACATAAGTATAATTAGCATGGCTAACAATAACCAAGAGAGTAGAATCAATATTGACAACTTTTATTTTTCACATGATGGTGCTAATGATGATAGTGCACCCATGTTTATCAATTATCTTGGTACTGGGTTGTAGCAAGCTATGGGCAACCCTACTTTGCAAGCCGAAGTTACTAAAAAAATTCATGCTTATGGGATTTCCCTTCCTCTCCAAGAGGAGAGAGAGCTTAGGAGGCCTCTTGATGAGACCCCCAAAAGAATATTCTCTCCCATACAAGAGGAGGAATCCAAAGATCAAGAAAGTAATGAATCCCTAAGTTCCTCTGAATATGTGGCACCACGAAGACGGCAGTCTAAACAATTGCCAACTTCTCCCAAGAGGAAACGATCAACACATAGTCCTTCTCCTTCATTAATTCAAAAGGGAAGAGAGGAAAAAAAGGAAGGAAAGGGCAAGAAAGAGGTCACCCTCTTTTGGTTCTTCTTCACCTTCCTCCTCTTCCAAGGAAAACAATAGTTATTCTCCTAGAGAATACAAGAGGGGGGGACATCACAAATCATACCTTGCATGGTGAAGGTCACAACATCTCAAGAAGTTCAAAGATAGAGAAAAGAGTATCTCTTTTCTCACCTATGATGGCACCTTTGGTGCTACCAACGAAGTATTGGCCTTCATCCAACAATTTGATGCAGCCGTTGGAGAGGTCTTCACAAACTCCTCTAAGCTATGTCATGTAGCTATGCACTTCCGAAAATATTCTCGTCAATGGTGGACTATCCTTTGTGGAAATAGCAAGGCCCCAAAGAAATGAAACTCTATGAGTTTCCATCATGAAGCCATTCCTTGCAAGCAATGTAAAAAACAAAGTACTTATCAAATGGCTTGGTTTAAAGCTTCTCCCCCATGAGTCTATTCACAAATATGTGGAATTTTTTTGGGATTTACATCTCAAGGCTACTGTCTTTCAAAAGATAGACTTCCCAAGCAAAAGAAACAATTTTGTGTTGGATTATCTAAAGAAATGGCCAAGTATATCAACTCCCAATGTCCTGGTTCTATCACCGAAGTAATCCTCTACACCATGGTTGCTTCCCGCATCAGTTTCCAACAAGGCCTATGGAAAAAAAAGACCAAAGTGATGCAAAGGGGAAAGCCAATGCCCAAAATTCTTAACGCAACTCCAATTACAACAACAACAACAATCGTTCCAAGGAGAACGGAGTATACAAAGGTAAAAACAAATTCTCTCGTGAAGAGCTTGAAGCTTTTCAAAAGGACCATAAACATTTTGAATGTGGGGAGCAAGGACATGGCTATCGTTCTTGCACCAAGAGAAATGCCCGCAATGAGACTCCTGGAGCTTCAATAGTAAAATCTCAAAACAAGGATGCTCATTGCAAAGGATCACCTCTCTCCTATGGTTGGGGGAAGGTAAGGGAACATGATACCTTCATCTTGTTTGACCTTAGCTCTACTCACAACTTCATATCAATGGAGTTGGCCACCAAGTCGGGCATTCAAGCTTTTCAGATGGGAGATATTGTAACTGCTAACACATCTTTCAGGGGATAGCAAGCCTTTGTTACTCCCTTGATTGGCAAGTCGAGACTTCATGTCCAAAGCTATGTTGACAAAGAAGACTTTTTCATCTCTCCTCTCCAACATGAGGATGCTATCGTAGGGGCACCATGGTTCAACTGCATGGCTACCAACACGAAGTTCCCTGAAAGTAGACTCTACTTCACCTAGAGGGGAAGGAGCATGTATATAGATTCTAACGATTCTGGTTGTACTTTACCACTTGTAAACTCACCGGCTTTTGATAAGTGAATATCAAAAGCTCTATTTTTGCATAGATGAATTTTTTTAGATAATTTGTAAATGATTCTAATGTTTTCACACAAGTAACAATAAAGGGAATCAAGAGGAATTAGAGTTCTTTATTTCCTAAATGGATTCCAAGATGTTTTCATTGATTACATCCCTAGTGAGATACCTACAAATGAGGGGATGATGACTATGCAATAGAGCTTCTACTAGGAAGCTCACCACCCAATAAACCTCTTTAATGAGTTTCACAAGCTCAACAAGAGGAGATCATGAGGCAAGTGCATGAATTGGTGGAAAAGGGGATGGTGATGCCTAGCTTCTCTCCATTTTGTTTACCAATACTTTTAGTGCAAAAGAAAGATGGCACATATCACCTGGGTTGCATGATTCGTTATTCGACATTCGTTTTAGTTGTGAATAATGGTCGATTAATACGTTCTAAAGATTTATTCGTGCGTATATTCACTACCACGCAAGCTTTTCTCAAAAAAACATTTTATTGCTTATATATCGATTGATAGACTATCGATCGATAGGCTATCGATCGATAGGTTAAATCGATCTATATGTTTTCGATCGATATGGTAGTAGTATACAAAGGCCAAATTTGTTTGTTTTAGCTACAATTCCCTTCACCAAAGTGTCAGGTTAGCTCCGACATAGAAAGGTTGAGTTGTCAACTTAAAAATCTTTGATTTTTTAAGAAAAATTTATTTTAATGTTTTATACATTAAAAATAAAATAATTATATAGATTTGAATCATTTATAATTCTTAACAATAGAAGTTAGTTTATAACTCTATTACTAAGTTTAAATAAATTACTTTAAACAATAGAGACTATACTTTTAGCTCTACTTGTTTAAGAATAGATAAATAAATAATTGTATGCATTAGAGGCTACTTTCCTAGCTATAGTGCAAATGTACAATTTTAAACATTAGAAGCTATACTCTTAGTTCTATTAGTTTGAGAATAGATACTAAAAGTGATTTTTGATGGTTAAAATCTATCATAGCTATAATATGTGCACAAATAATAGTGTTAGCTCATACATTTTGGAACATATACACATACATGTAGAGTCTTGTGGTTGTCATGAACTAATGGTCTTACCTCCATATAGACATAGAATAGGTCCACTTAGTGCCTCTTGGTTGTTATGAGATGATTCTCTTACTTCCAAGTGAGGTTTAAGGTATGAAGTAGGATTCACTTGGTTGCATAGAATAGGTCCACTTAGTGCCTCTTGGTTGTTATGAGATTATTCTCTTACTTCCAAGTGAGGTGGAAGGTATGAAGTAGGATTCACTTGGTTGTTATTGAGCTTATGCTCTTACCTCTAAGTGAATATGGTGGACTACCTATAGACTTCCCTAGGATGTTATCGAGCTCCTACCTCCAAGAGACATAGATAGTGTAATGTGAGATGACTCCATCGCTCATTTAGGTTGTCTTGATCAAACGCTCTTTACCACCTAGTAGCCAAGAATGATACATCCATTGGTGATCTTCCATAAAATATTATCTTAGCACTATTCATTCATCATTTTAATTTGGCAAAATCATATCTATAACCTTTTATCTTTCTCATTGCGCTATTATGGTGAAAAATTATAATCATAGTGTATCTATTGATTATAGGATATATTTTGTTGAAGTCTGAAAGCATGGTGCGAGGAAAAGAGTGGTCATATGTGGAGGAAAAAGAGAGAGGCAAGAAAGTTTCGTTTTTGGAATGAAAAAATTGTGGGCATAACGTGCTACACAATGCAACTCGCATCAAAGAACATTTATTCGAAATCCCAATGTGAAGGAATGTTGAGCACCACCTAACGACATATGGGTCCATTATGTAGGGTATGTAAAGAAATGCAAACAGGCAGGACTTCTTCCTAAGAGACAGCAGGGTATGACAAGTGCGTCATCTGTCAACATAGAAGAAGTGAGTGTAGATCAAGAAGACTGTGGACCTTCAATGTGATAGATGGATAAATGTAAACATATTTTTATGATAATGTATCTCACTTTCTCTCATTGTAGCTCCCTATTGAGCTATATATCTCACTTTTTTTATTTAGTAGCAACAAAGTCAATTATTGAAGAGAATTCGCGTAAACATAAGTATTGAGGACATTGCTTGGCAATTAAATAAAAAGACATTGCTTCACTCTCAACAAAGTCATCAATTATCAACTCCAAAACAAATTCATTGCCATAAACATAGAGAGAATACAATGCGTCTCAAAAAAGGATGGGATAACTTGCCATTAACGTTTTCAACTACAGTCTACAATGTCTTTAAGAAAGTGTGATATCCACCACTTCTTCAAGATCTGTGTTCAATGATGCCTCAAGTATATCCACCGTTTCTTGAATATTAGCCTTGTGACTTGGTCCTACCTCCTGAGGAAAGGGAGAGAGAGGACCGTACCACGCTTCGTATCTCGCAAAGTTTTTTTTTAAAACCCCTACTTCTTCTTCTTTGGCTGCCAACATCTCTTGTAGAGCGAAACTACTCTCTCCTTGGCTAGCTAGTGTAGCCCTTTGAGACACAATATTAACAATTTGTTCATGCTCACCTGGTAGGAGCACAACTGGCCTCTTTTCTGCAAGTGGATCTGCCTTCCCACGACACACTTATGTCCTTTCTTTAGCTCTTCTAAGTCCGACACCAACGTTGAAAGGATGATGTGTCCAAAGGACGTGCTTCTTCATTATATCTGCACGAAGATTTTTTGGATGAAGTACATGGCAACTTGATTATTGTTAGGTAGATTGTGCTCCTTTTGGATGAAGCATAGGAGCAACAGACGCGCGAGCCCTTTGTGTTGCAAATCTGAGATTTTCAATGACGTCATTGCCTTGGCACGACGTGACCTCCTGAATAGTACATCTTTCACAAAAAAAAGAGGGACAACACTTGCTTTGTATCTTTCTCATAGACTTTCTGTTTGGAGTGTTGTCTACTTCTATGCATGCACAAGTGAAAGTTCTATCCAAGAACATAAGTCTCTCGTGATGGTTTTATGAATTTATTATAGCTAATCCTTTCTCTAATAAGCTCATAATTCAAGGTTTAAGAATAAAAACTACATTTTATCTACATGAGGGGTATTGGGATACCAAGGCTAAGCTCATAGGTGCATTCTTGAGTATAATATATTAGGTCAAATCTGCTCTAGTAATAATAATAATTTTCTTGCAAGTGGTAAAAAGGTGGATTTGAGACATTAGGCATGTGCATTTAGCTTTATTAACTTTTCTTATAAGTTTGGTATAGTTTAGAGCATGTTCTAGCAGATCCCCCCGATCCGACATCTGCAACATAGTTGTCTAACACTAACATAATGTCAATACTCAAGGAAGCAACTTGGATTGGGCATGGAGACTCTTTGAGATTGTCATAGTTCTCAAGAAGGGAACCTAACAAGAAAACACACCAACTCAGCAAAAAGAAAACCATCATTCAATGATCGAAAAATATGTTTATGTCCTTTCTCACCTCTCTCGATTGTCACACCATTTTGACACTCAAACAAAGTCGAATGCAACAAAAATTTAGGAGAAAGTCTAAGACACCTAGGGGCACTATCCTACCAAGTCTGATTGTAATTTGACAAGGTTCCAGAATCACAATCCCATCATGATCAAGGTCCTAAAAACTACAACAAAACTATCCAAAAGGTCTCCCTATGATCTAAGAACACTCTCCTATGGTCGAAACGTCAAAAAATAGTGGTTTACGCACTCACTGAAGATTAGACTCACTAACACAAAATCAAGAACCTCAGTAAAACTCACAATACTTACACTTGAATGAAAGATCATGGAAGGAGGAACACAATGCAAGTTTTAGAATTGAAAATGGATTACCCAATCATTAGTTGTGATGATTAGAAGTTGTAGCTGAGAAGTCACTTTTGCATACATTCAAGATAAAATACAATCTAGCAAAAGGGCGGACCAAAAATATTTTGCAGAAGTGCGAAGCTAGGCATGGTTTGCAAGGTGCTATGATGCCAAAGCAGTGTGATGTGGTGGTAGCTGAGCCACAGGTGGTTCAAAGAGAAGTGCAAGTGTGAGAAGAACCAAGGGTTCTTTGGCTGCAGAGAGACAAAGTGATTCCTATGCCAAGGATGCCGGCTAGAGAATTTCCATTTGTGGAGGAAGTGCAGGTGGTTCTCGAATGGACAAAGGAGGACCCGCCAAGTTCAAGTGTAGATGTTGAAGCTCTATTGAAGTGTGGTGAAGGTCAAAGAGTGCGGTTTGCAGACGAGCTCGAAGCGGTAAAGCTAGAGGAGATTCCCAAGCTCAAGATAGAAGACGAGACTGAGTCAAGCGACAGGAGCTCTATGGATGCAGATATGAGTTGGGGGAGCAAGTCGTCTCAATCCAGGTATGATGAGTTTGATCTCTTGCATGTGAGTAGAGAGGCAGTGAATGTGTGCAAGGAGCAACATGAAGTGCAAGCTAAGGTGCCTAGTGAAGACCATGTGGAGAAATTGAGGCCTACAAGTGAAGAGCAGGTGAAGCTGGTGAGCAGTGCCATGCTAATGGCCATGTTGATGAAGGTTGTTGTGGAATGTGCCGTGATGGTGCAACAGGTGCAAAGTTTTGCCATGAGGGATAGGGCAACCTTGCCTATGGTGGTGGAGCTTGATGCAGCATTAGAAGAGGTACTCAAAGAGCAGGTGATTTCAGCCGACAAGCAAGTGGTGCTTGTCAACCTTGAAGGGCTAGTTGAAGAGGAAGAGCTCAAAGATGCTAGAATTGAGTGCATGGTAGGGGAGAAGGGCAATGCGGAGTCAAAGATAAAGGTGCTTCCTATGCAGTCAGTGCACTCTATGACAAGTGATGAAGATTCCAAGGTGGTGTCCAAGCTTTCTAAAGGGATCTATGAGTGGTGGTTGAAAGGGATGCTGATAAAAGTGGTTGTGCAATGGGATATTAAAGAGGTATAGGATCTGCTACATGAGGATTTGGCTTTACATGGTTGGGAGGGTGGGTCAAGTATGTCAGGAGTGCTAGTTGAGCAAGATGGTGAGCACGATGGTGCTCTATTTGGTGTTCTTGGAGGTGCTTTGTTGCGAGCGGTCAGTTTTCCATTAGGTGCATGGACTGGTAGAAGTATGCTACTAGCAGTTTGTGTATGTAGTTGGTTATTTGCTTTGGTGTGGCACTATGCAAATCTATTACAGGTGGACATAAGAGATCAGTGCAAGGTGTTGGAGCCAGGTGGTGACTATGCTATAAAGTAGGGGGTTGGGCAACTCGCGTGAACAAAAGCATCGAGTAGCATGTGCCATTTTTGTACATATGCTAGGTATTTTTGTGGTGTGCAAAGAGTTTGTTTTGGGTGTGCAATTTTTTGGTGCAATAAGCCTATGTGTGGTTGAACATAAATGTTCAACAAGGGGGTGGGAAATGATGGTGTAGCAAAAGTTGGTCAGAGCTAGAAAATGGTCTATGCCAATCAAAAGCTATAGCCAAGTGCAGTGTAGAAGGCTAGGGCAAGTACGTAGGCCATGGGCAACCAAAGGGTAGCGAGAATGTATGTCTGAAGCGGGTTTTTGGGCCAAAAGGACTAAAGGGTGGTCTAGATGGGATAGCAAGTGAAGGTGCCTAGAATGCCAAGTCAATTCTCTGAAATGTATTGTTTGATGTGCTCTAGAAGCCAGTCGAGATGGGTGATCAAACGGAGCCCCAGTGTCGAGGATACTGAAGTTCAAAGTGAGAAGGTGTTGCAGATCCCCACCGGACAGGGCAGCTGGGGACACGTGGCCTAGATAGGTATCAGGAAATAGATGGATAGAGCTTGAATTATGGAGCATGCTTATCTTTTTGGATTGCCAATCATAGCTCTGGTTTGCAAGTTATGATCAACTAAAGTTTTGGCAGGGGGCTGGGTCTGTGCCCACTCGACTACATTGGAGGATGTGTCATCTGGTGGTTTTTAGGCTTGGACAGTATTCTAGAGGGTAGCACACATCATGTGTAGTCAGCAAGAGGTCACAGTTTGCCGATCAGATTCCTGAGAACTGAGCTACGACCTGGGGAAGCCTCGAGCAGTTGAGAGTGAAGTGGTTGCAGATGATTTTTTAAGTTTTGGTCACCTCGGATCGCGAGCCCGGGAAAGTCCAAGTGCAGTGAGCATGGGGAAGTTCAAAGTCGCGAACTGGCTCCGTCGACTAGGCTTCGCGGCTTAGGAAACCAACCCCGCATTAATTTGTGACAAGCTTGTGAAGTGAGGGGGGGGAAATGACTGGGAAAGGATTTTTTTTTGGGTCTTTCGAGATTACCCCAAGAGGGGGGGCCCAACTGCTGCCACGTGGCGTTAACCAAGCCCCACATGCACATGACAAGGGAGACAAAATGGGATATATATCCCAAGGTGTGGAATCTTTGAAGTGTATCACCGTGGAGAGCGAGCTCTAGGGAGTGTTGTCTATGGCCTAGATCAGGCGGCTCTACGCGAGATGGCGAGCCTGGTACAGACAACATTTTGGGAGAATAGGACCGTAGCCAGTGGTGGCGCGCTGGCCGTGAAGGTCGACGACCGTGACTGATGATGTGGCAGGCACCCACTACGGGCCAAGTTCACACGCCGCTAGGCATTTTGAAGGCAAAGGAGGAGGGCATTAGCGATATTGCTAATGCCTCCTCGGTTCATAGATAGGGGTGCGTCCCATGGGGTTCAAGCAGAAGATACATTAGGCAAAATTTGGACTCACAAATGGGCCCTTTAAGGAGTTTGACTTTACCTCTCTCTACCAAAACGGGCGCATGGATAAATTTTTGCAAACAAACTCCAAAGTTGACGAAGGTTTGACAGTTAGAATGTCCTCTTCAAGCTCTATCTACTAATATATAGCTCGCCATGAGATTCCTCATATTTTAGAAGAATCTTTTTTTGATTCACATAGATTCCGACAGAGTTGTCACATCATAGGTGAATCAAAAAAAGAATCTTTTACAATATGAGGAATCTCGTGGCGTGCTATATATCATAGATAGAGCTTGAAGAGGACATTCTAACTGTCAAACCTCTGCCAACTTTGGAGTTTGTTTGCAAAAATTTATCCATGTATCCATTTTTGTAGAGAGAGGTAAAGTCAAACTACTTAAAGGGCCCCTTTGTGAGTCCAAATTTTTCCTAATGAGAGAGGGAGAGTGTGGCCGGCTGCCCGAGCCACGGGTCGAATTCAAGGAGAAAGAGCCTCATAGGGTTCGAGAGAGAGAGTAAGAAAGAGAAAATGATTGGGTGTGGGGTTCGGAGAAGCTCCCAATTGGCCGGACAAAGAAATCAAAGAGTAGGTTGGGTGCAAGGGAGCAAGGATGTAAGCAAGAAAAGGAGAAGGCTAGGGAGGGCAAGTAGGAGATGGCCGGGCATGGTAGGACCATGGTGGAGGGTGAGTAAAGAGAGAGAGAGAGAGAGAGAGAGAGAGAGAGAGAGAGAGAGAGAGAGAAGATTGGTGGGAGCTGGACAAAGATGGTCAAAGGGAAATTCAAAAGAGCAGTGCAAGATAGGCCTTCTAAAGGGTGAAAATAAAGGGAAAAAAAGAAAAAATAACAAAGGCCTAGGGGCAACAATGCCATCGCTAAAGCCCCCCCAAGTGCAAAGAGAGCAAGAGAGAGCAGAGGAAAATGAGGCTGCTACCTCCTCCCAAAGTTACCAAATGTGAATGCCAGATAGGCCAATGAGACAGCAGTTCCTAAAGTTGAAGGCCCCCCACTATAAAAGTCATTTTTTAGTCAAATTAGGGGCTTTTTTTGTGCCGTTGAAGCCTGCAAAGTGGATCTCTCTGACAAAAAAATCCCTTTGTACTTTTTTCTTGAAAATGGCCATGGTGATGGCATTGCAAGCCTTTGTACATGCCTTTTGAAGAGTAATCAAGCCCCTGTTGCCTCCTTTTTGCTATCGTTCCCCCTGCCCCACTTCTCTTTCTCCTGCTCTAGTGTTTCCCCCTTGGTGCCGGAAGTGTGGATGCGTGTGCCCCCTTGGACCAACGGTGTTTTGTGTGCAAGAGTGAGATTCAATGGCTGTGTGCGAGTGTAAGGGTGGAGACAGACCATTGTCGTGCTGTGACACGTACATAGTGGGAAGGCATGCTACAAGATCTATCTTGTAACTTGTTAGATACATAATTATATTTCCTATAATGTATATATGCATATGTAAGTATAACAATAAGCTTTCTATCTCATCCTATTATTTATCTCAAGGGTAACGTATTCTTACTTTACCATCAAAAAGTACTATGGGAAAAGCGTCAATAGCTCCGCCTCTTTAACTTGGGGCAAAAAGCATTGATTTTTTCTTTCTACCATCTCTTTATTATCACAGCCCTATCTAGATCCTATATCTCGGGTAATTTCCAATCTATATATATTCTATGTATTTTTCATATTTTTCTTATATTTCTTTTTAAAAGGCTACTAGGAGGGAATCAAATCCTAGTGGGACACTAGGTGGCATGATTTCAAAGATACACTTATTTTAATGCATTATTACAATCATGATTACAAAACTTTGTCAAGCAGCAATGTCATGCTTTCATATGGCATGAGGTGTCCATTGGAATCAAATAAAAGTCTAGGTTAAGGGGACCACAAGAAGACTTTTGCTGCCAAAACCGTACCCTATTTTGATGATTTTTTTACACAAGGTTCCAATCCAAATTGGAAACTGCATATAAAAAGGAAGTTATAGGTAATGAGCTGAAGTTTCTGCCCATATTTTTACTTTTTTATTTGAAGCCATGGACCACAGTCTGCCCACATCATGCAGGAACAACTCATTTCTAACTTTTCTAGTTTCTATTCACACTGGCTCTTCTCTTCTTGTGTAAACCCTTGGGGGTTCCCTTCACCTATAAAAGGGGATCTCTTCTTCCTTGAAAACCACTCAAGCATTCAAGACATTGATGAGAGGAATTCATAAGGGAGTGAGTAGTAATGTACTTAGCCATTAACATAAGCCTAAGCCTACACTTTCTCCTAGAGGAAGACTAGCCATTCTTGCATGCTATCCTTGGAAGATCAACTCTAATCAAAGAAGGTCTTGGACTTGGCGTATCAATCAAAGTTGAATTCTCCCCTCTTCTTCTCTGTCCATCCATAATGGTGCCGAAGGGTTTGTCAAGTAAGATGTGTTCTACATTGATGTATTCTTGATTTCTTGTTGTTTTCTTTTCCATCTCTAATCCAACATATATATATATATCTAATCTCATCTCCTTAACCAAACCTATCTCTCTCACTCTTAGTAATTCATCGTCTCTACAAATTTTAGGTTCTTCTTGCTACAGGTACATCTCTCCCCGCAGTATCATTGCCTACAGGCAAGAATAGGGCTTGGGAGGGAAACTCTCTTCTCTTCTCTTCCCTTATCTTCTCTCATATCTACATTTTGCACATACTAGAGTTATCCTAGATGAATAATCCACATGATGATAATTTCTATCGCTTTCACTCTGTACGATCTACTAGAATTAACGTATGGATCAGTCGTAAAATACACTTTCAACAACGTATAGTATTTCTTTTTGGCCTAGAAAGGCTCAATGAAATACTTCTATCAACGGATCCCATCTTTTGAAGTAACCGTAGTTATCTTGCTATGAACCAAGAGGATTTGTACGCACAATTAATCCCAATCACTAGACAAAATATATATATTATGGTAAGCACAAAACTACAATTCCAAAGAACAATTCGTAGCCTATTTGGTCAACCAAGATTGAATGCCATTAATTCATCTATTAACCCTTTCATATTACCCATGATACCATATGACCATAGCCTTGATGTTTTCATCTTTGTGTTGTTTTGACACTCTCTTTTGTGTTCTTTCTTTGTGTGTGTGAGTGAAGGAGAGAAAGAGTGGGGCTTCTTTGATTGCACTTCCTTCCAAACCCTAGTCTTCATGTCATCTATGGTTTAACTCCTTCATATAGTTTTTCTTGAGTTCTCTCATAAACTCTCACAGCCATAATCCCGGTGCTTTCCTGGAAAGACCGCAAATTTCTCGACACCGTGGCAGTAGGTGTGCATTGTGTGGTGGACTTGTGGAGTGTGTGAGCAGTGGAAAAAGGGCTGGCAATGGTATGCTAGTGTGAAGTGTGTTTTTTTAAGGTGTTTTATGAGAGGATAGGGGTGATGTGGATATCTTGAGCTATAGAGAGGCCCTTGTGTTTGTGTCGGGTGTGTTTCCCCATTCTCCCTCTCCAACGTTAATGCCTAGGAAATTTCTTCATTGGAAGGAAAGTCCACCAACCACTGAGCCCTTGTATATATAAAGAGAAAAAAGGCTCTATAAGAGGATTCTTTAGCCCATTTATAAAGTTTATGGGGGCAGAAACTTGTTAGGTCTGGTAGGTCTTTGTATTGTTTTGAATTAGGAGAAAGAACTAGGTCTCTATCTAGGGTTATAGACTAAAGCCATTGCCAATGGCAAGGGATTGTTCCCTCAAATTTTTCCTCCTTAGAGACTCTTATTTTCATTAGGCGTAGAGATCTATCAAAGACCCCATCACCACTTATGAGCAAGTGGATTGAAGACCTCTCACACAAGTACAACTACTCCAAGATACTCTACATAGCTAAAGATGACACTCCCCAACTATGCGGTTTCTAAAAGATGATGTTGTTTACCAGGTAAGCCTAGAGGAAGTGATGGACAATGATATCTAAGCACTGAGGTTTTCCTTAATTTAGGTCACTTCATCTTGGGTAATGGTTCCAAATGTATGGGTGGACTAACAAGCCTCACTCTATCTTATCATAGGCATATCAAGAACCATGTGGGTAAAAGCATGTTAACGTGATATGCTTTTTGTGCTTGCTAGCATAAAAAGAACTTGGGTGCATGATAAAATTTTCACAAATAATATCAAAATTTGTCGGATTTTGTACATTTGGATTCCTTGTTTCAGGAGTTTCTATTGATATATCATACATCATAGAGCTTAGAGATCAAACTTCTTATATTATACTAGTTAGCAAATGTCAAAATTGTGCTAACTAGCACTCTCTGGGATTAAAAAAAGAATGTCATGTTAGCATGCTTTCACCTATGTATATAGTTAACTTTTCATGCAATGTAGCTACCACGAGATGTGCATGGAGGCTACAAGAGATTGTCAAGATCTTGTAAAACACAATTGTTGGCGGATTGATTTAACATGCATCTACCTAGCTAAACACATAGTCCGATACCACATTTGTACTCTATTAAATTTTTTGATCTAGCATAGCTACATTGTGTGTAGATCTTGATTCTAGAGTAGCAAATTGATTCCCTTATATGTAATTCTTTTGTAACGATTGTAAAGGCCCATGTGAGCTGGCCACTAATCATTTAGAAAGACCTAAGTAAAAATGTCAATAACCTACCACCTCTTCGTATGACATAGGGCCATCTATCTCAACCTTGTCACACACTTCCTCATGCAAGAAATCCATGAACTTACTTGACTTTAAAAAACCAGGCATTTTTTGCAGCAGTTACCTTAATCAATTTCCCCCAAAGGGCCTCGAACTCCCCACTCGAACGCTTGAAAATTACCTTCAGAGCTTTGCTTCAAACTGTCAAGATTTCACTTTACTTCATTTAGTTGCACATCCGCTACAAATCTTCTTCAAAAAGCCGCCTCTAGGGCTTCACAATCTGCTTTGTCTTCTTCACCAAGGCTATCAAACCATAGACTCACTTTACCACGAACTAGGAGTGGGAACACCTGCACCGCACCATCTTCTCTAGATAGACCGCTCTCCAACAAGAACAATCCATTGTCTTGAAGCCAGGTTTTCACATCTTCGACCCCAGTGAAAATGGAAAAACCTGCCCAAGCCATCACTAGCAGCACCTGCTCTTCAAAGGCCACACCTTTGGCATCAGAAAATCACCACTTTGACATCAACTAGGAGCATCAGCAGGCTCCTCAGTGGGGGCACTAGAAGATGAAGGGGGGGAATGGGGGAACACACCCGTCAAAAACCCAAGGGCCTCTTTATAGCTCAGGGTATCCAAAGCACCCCTATCCTGTCGGAAAACACCTTCAAAAAATACACTTCACACTAGCATACCGTTGCCTACCCTTTTCCCATTACTCACACACTCCACAAGTCCACCACGCAATGCACACCTGTTGCCACGGTTTGTCTCCACCGTTACACACTCACACAAAACACCGTCGATTCGAGGGGCACATGCATCCACACTGCCGACACCGAGGGGGAAACACTAGAGTAGGAGACAGAGGAGGAGGGAAGGGGAAATGACACCAAAAAAGGGGCAACAACGGCTTGATTATTCTTCGAAAGGCATGTACAAATGCTTACAATGCCATGGCCATTTTTAAGAAAAAAGTACACAGAAATTTGTATGTCAGATAGTTGCACTTTGCAGTCTTTCCACGACAGAAAACAAGCCCCTAATTTGCCCAAAAAATGACTTTTATAGTGGGGGTCCTTCAACTTTAGAAACTGCTCTCTCATTGGCCCATCTGGCATTCACATTTGGTAACTCTGGGAGGAGGTAGCTGCCTCATTTTCCTCTGCCCTAGGCATTTTTCTTTTTTCTCTTTTCTCTTTTATTTTGTCCCTTTAGAAGGCCTATCTTGCACTCCTCTTTTGACTTTCTCTTTGACCATCTTTGTCCGGCTCCCATCAGTCTTCTCCTTTTCTCTTTTTCCTCACCCTCCACCTTGATCGTGCCGTGCCCGGCCATCTCCTCCTTCCTTTCCCTAGCCTTCTCCTTTTCTTGCTTACATCCTTGCTCCCTTGCACCCAACCTACTCTTTGAGTGCTTTGTCCCACCAATTAGGAGCTTCTTCGAACCCCACACCGAGTCATTTTCTCTTTCTTACTCTCTCTCAAACCTCGTGGGGATTTTTCTCCTTGCATTTGACACCTGGCTGGGGCGGCCGGCCACACTCTCCCTCTCTTCATCTCTTGCTTGAATCCCATGGGACACGCCCCTATCTATGCACCGGGGAGGCATTAGCAATATCGCTAATTCTCTCCTCATTCGCCTTCAAAATGCCTAACAGCATGTGAAACTGGCCCGCAAGCGAGCACCTGCCACATCATCAATCACGGCCGTCGACCTTCACTGCCAGCACGCCACCACTGACTACCACCCTATCTCTCTCAAAACGCTGCATGTACCCGGCTCGCCTTCTCACGCAGAGCCACATGAGCTAGGCCATAGCTAGCGCTGCGTGGAACTTGCTCTCCACGGTGATACACTTCAACGAATCCATGCCATGGGATATATATCACATGACGTCTCCCTTGTCATGCGCATGTGGGGCTTGGTTAACACCACATGGCAGAAATTGGGCGCCCCCTCTTGGGGTAATCTCCAAAGGCCTAAAAAAATCCCTTCACACTTATTTCCCCCCCTCACTTCACAAGCTTGTCTCATTTTACTCCAAGGTCGGTTTCCTGAGCCATGAAGCCCGGTCATCGGAGCAGGTTCTTGACTTTGAGCTTCTCCGTGCTCATGGAACTCCGACTTTCCAAGGCCCACGATCCAAGGTGACTAAAACTTAAAAACTCATCTGCAACCACCTCACTCTCAACTACTCTAGGCTTCCCCAGGCCGTAGCTCAGTGCTCGGGAATCTGATCGGTGCACCATGACCTCTTGCTGACTCCACATGATGTGTGCTACCCTCTAGAATCCTGTTGAGGCCTAAAAACCACCAGATGGCACATCCTCCAATGTGGTCGAATGGGCACAGACCCAGTCCCCCCGCCAAAAGTTCAACTGATCATAACTTGCAAACCAGAGCTCTGATTGGCAATCCGGAAAAATGCGCATGCTCCATAATTTGAGCTCTATGCATCTTCTTGCTGACATCTACCTGGCCACCTTTCTTGACCTGCCTTGCCCGTCGAGGATCTGCAACACCTTCTAATTTTGAACTTTAGTATCTTGCGCATTGGGGCTTCGTTTGACGAGCCGTCTGGACCGGCTTTTTAGTCGAACACTACATTCCAAAGCATTTACTTGGCATTCTAGGCACCTTCACCTGCTATCCGATCTAGACCACCCTTTAGTATTTTTGGCCCAAAACCCCGCTTCAGACATACATTTCCGCTACCCTTTGGCTTCCCAGGACCTAGGTACCTTCCCTGGCCTTTTGCATTGCACCTACCTTCAACTCTTGCTTGTCATAGACTAGTTTCTAGATTGGAACAACTTTGGTTGCACCATCATTGCCCACTCCCTTGTTGAACATTTATGTTCAACCACACATAGGCTTATTGTACCAGAAAACTGCACACCCAAACAAAACTCTCTGCACACCATAAAACTACCTAGCATATGTAAACAGAACTGACACAAATGACGTGCCGCTTTTGTTCATGCAGGTTGCCCAACCCCGTGCTTTATAGCATGGACACCACCTGGATGAAACACCTTGAACTGATCTCTTCTGTCCACCTGTAATAGTTTTGCATAGTGCCACACCAAAGCACATAACCAGGGATTTTAATTTCGCGATGACGCATTTTGTTAAACGTTAATTATTGTTGTTATTATCACTATTTTTTTCATGTTAATAACATATCTAATGTCATGATTTACGAAAACTGGTAGAAAACGGAGAACCGGCGGGGCAACCACAAACCCCGGCAGGCCCGACAGGCATATTATGAATCCCAGCGGGCCCGGTGGGCAAAGCAAGAATCCCGCCGGCCCCGTCATGTACCCCCTCCATATTTGGCGGCTCTATATAACCCTGTAGTAGACATCACATCACATCACCGCTTCCTCTAAATTTGGTCATCCTTTAAAATTTAGAAGAAAAACTAAAGGTAAAAGAATGAATAGTCTTTAAAAAAAATTAAAACTTAATGAAACTCTGATCATGGATCATTAGTTCTTTTTTGGACTGAACTGATTCTTGAAAGGAGGTAGAAAGGTGAATCTTTGGGTCGGTATCTCTACATTTGGGATGGGCTAATCTCATGTTTGGTTCACCGTTATATTTGCTAAATTGATTGCTATATTGATTAGAACTTCTATCATGGGTCATTAGTTCTTTTTTGGACTGAACTGATTCTTGAAAAGAGATAGAAAGGTGAATCTTTGGGTCGATATCTCTACTTTTGGGATGGACTGATCACATGTTTGATTCACCGTTGTATTTGCTTGCTATTCCGATTAGAGCTCCAATCATGGGTCATTAGTTCTTTTGTGGACTGGACTGATTCATGAAAGGAGGTAGGAAGGTGAATCTTTGGGTCGATATCTCTACTTTTGGGATGGACTGATCACATGTTTGATTCACCGTTGTATTTTCTTGCTATTTCGATTAGAGCTCCAATCATGGGTCATTAGTTCTTTTTTGGACTGGACAGATTCATGAAAGGGGTAGGAAGGTGAATCTTTGGGTCGATATCTCTACTTTTGGGATGGACTGATCACATATTTGATTCACCGTTGTATTTTCTTGCTCATGTTTGAGTAGATTGAGGTTATTCCCTTCAGGATTCACTACTACGCTTGTGTGTGATATTGATTATAACACTAATGTTTGGTTTGAATAATACTTGAAACAAAAGATAGCATACTGAGATATGTTTATTGGTATTGCAGGCATCCAATAAGTATGTCTTCCACCGGGAATGCCAGCGGTGGTGTTGGTGTCCCAAGCCTGTCTTCCTTGAGGAGACCTCCTACCTCGATGCTAGGTTCTGCTTCGCAGGGCACCACTTCGCAGGGCAAGCGAAAGGCAAGTGGAAAAAGTCCAGGACCCGAGTGGAATTTTGCCAAAAATTTAAATAAGTATCAAGATTGGAAATGTAACTTTTGTGGCGAAGAGAAATCTGGAGGAGCACCAAGAATAAGGGATCATTTTCTAGGTGGCAATACGAGAATTCAAGGAGGAAAGTGCAAGGGCTTAGGTGCAGAAGAAGCAGCTATGCGCTTAAAAGCTTTAATTGGTAAGATAATTTCCACGAGCAAAAGATCAAAACTCTCTACTTTCGACCATCACAACCCCGTATAGATAAGATCAAACCAGTATGAGGGATCATTGGGTGTAACGCCCACCAACAGAAGCACTAAAAGTAGGCAACCAACTTCTCATATCGATGGAAGTACTCCTCCAAACCATGGATCTCCTGACTTTCAAGTAGGATCGTAAAAAAGTAGACAGGTTAGCTTACAGACGAGCTTCAAAACACTTGCCTTAGAAGAAGCACAACTTGCACTAGCTAAAGCCGTCTCTTTCACTGGGGGATCATTAGCCATTGTCACCCGTGATGCATGGAAGTCAGCTTGGAAACACATTGGGGAGTATGGTGCTAGATTTACCCCTCCAACATATCACCATATGAGAAACCAAGTGTTGGATAAATGTTACACAAGCACACAACAGGATATTCAAAGGGTAATATTAAATGCAATAGAACAATCTGGATACACCATAGTTAGTGATGGTTGGTCCAACGTTCAAAGGCGGCCATTGATCAATATCATGCTTGTATGTCCTCGTGGTGAATGTTTTATCAAAGCTGTGGATAGCTCTGGTCAAATAAAGTCTGGCAGTTTTATAGCTGACATCATTGGCGACGCAGTTGAGGAACTTGGAAAAGAAAATGTTGTCCAAGTAATCATGGACAATGCCAAAAATTGCGGGGCTGCAGGTAGAATACTTGAAAGTCGCTTCTCTCACCTATATAGTGTTGGTTGCAGTACACACAGCTTGAACTTGGTATTGCAAGATTGGTACAAGAGGGAGGACACAGAGTGGTTCAAATGGATAGTAGACAATGCTCGCTTAATAGTCAAGTTTGTTTTGAAGCGTTAGAGGGTTCTTGACATGTACCGTCAGAGGATGTCTACTATGTTAAAACTGTCGTGCGAAACTAGATTTTGCACCAACTACTATACGGTAGAATCACTAATAAAAAATAAGAATGCTGTGATAAAGACATTTGTTTGTGCCACTTTTTCAGAATGGGAGGCTGGTCAAAGGGAGAAGATAAAAAGCAAAATAGGGGTGATCATAGATCTACTAGCTGATCACCACTTCTGGGATGATGTGGTGGATGTGCACAATGTTATGATGCCCATTATGCTCGCATTACGCCAACTGGATTCTACCTTGCCTAACATAGGTAAGGTGTGGATGGCTTGGTGGACTGTTCAATAAAGCCTTGCAAATCCAGAGGAGCCCCAGGAGCCAATTGTGAAGCCTTGGAAGACACCATTCACTCAAAAGAGGAGAGAAATTTTGAGAAAGTATGTGCATGGTCGATGGGTTGGAGCACATAGTCCACTACACAGCGTAGCTTTCTTATTGGATCTAGAGTATTGGGCAATGGAAATAGACAAACTTGATGAGGAGGTGCTGGAAGACTTTTATGATGTGATAGGCAGGTTTTATGATGATCCTGATGAGCATGCATCAGCTGTTACTGATCTTACAAAGTTTAAACTCAAAGAGGGTAATTTTGGTACAGAATTTGTGCAGAAACTTGCCACGGAGCAACCAACATGGAAGTGGTGGATGATGAATGGTGGTAGTGCACCCACCCTTAAACGCCTAGCTGTTAGAATCCTAGCCCAATGTGCATCCAATTCAAGTTCTGAGAGAAACTGGAGTACATATAAATATGTACATTCCACCATCAGAAACCGCCTTCTAAATTCAAGAGCTGAAAAATTGGTGTATATATACTGCAACCATCGGCTATTGGCCCAAGAGTGCAAGCTAAGAACTACAAAGAGGAGATGCCGCGCTCGACTTATGATGTAACCAATGATGAGGTGGACGAAGACAGTGAGATGCAAGGGGAATCTCATGAAGTAGAAACTACATGTACTTTAGAAGAGATTGAAGAGAATTTGGAAATTGAACCAACTTTGACCCGTCGCAGCAAGCGACGGTGGTTTAATTAATAGATTATCGAATCCATTGAGTGACTTCTGCTTAAGTTCAGAAACTATTTATCTTATAAGCTTTTTTTTATATTTAGTTTAAGGTTTAGACATTTTCTCAATAATAAACGAAGCCCTTAAAAACCTTTATAAGGCCACAAATCACTATTAAAGCTTCATAATATACAAAGCCCTAACAAATCGTTGCATTATCACATATCATAATTGAAGCTGAAGAGAAGACAATTCACAATTCACGAATAAATTCTCGCAAGACAACGATTCAATGTTATCAAATGTTACAAAAACTATCCAAGTGATAGTGAAATATTTGTGAGAATATCTTCATTCTCCTGTTCACGTTGACATTTAAGCTTATTATAGTCTTCAAACATTTTGAACATTGCATATAGCTTTTTGGATATCTCAAACTCACATATAGCACAATGAAAGTTATTCATCATGCTTTGCATCAAGCATGATATATGATACATATGTCCGCATGGCAAGCTGAAGTGACCACACCACTCATGAAAGAATGATCTACATATGGGGCAAGGACCACCGTGCTCACCAGAAGCTGGAGGGGCCTCAATAGATGTTGGGTACTCAATCAATGTGGCAGCATTTTGTTTTTTTATAGTCGCCTCTAACTCTTTTACGTGGCGAGATAGCACCTTCACCTCCCTTTGCAAGTCTCTATTTAGGGTTTCTTCTGCATGAGAGCCTTGTGTAGCTTGTGATGCTTGCCTGAGTTGAGTTTGAAGCTCCTCCTTAACTTGATGCACCTTCTAGTGCCAATGACATCTCTTGCCGTGTGATGGTGATTGCAGTACTGCGAATGTCCTCAACCGTCATGTGAGGTGTCCTTGAGCTAAAGTCCACTGCTTCACCCAAGACATAATGCATGTATAACATCTTGGCAAACCACAATGGACAATCCATATGATGCATAGGATGACCCATAACATCGAGATATATGTTCTCTCCAGTGTCTCGTATGTCTGCATTAATGCATTGTGATAGCTTGAGTCGGCCTTTCTTGATGTTGTCATTTGCAATGCCTGGCCATATGGATTTCACCATTTCTCGGTCAATCCTAGTGTTCACCTCTTTCCATTGTGTACCCACTGGGTTGGCCCACTGGGAGCAACGAGCAGCAATTCAAGCGGTGTCATTCACTCCACCGCCTTGACACATGGATCTGAGACGCTCAAAAGCGCACTTAGCCCTTTGATTATCATTATCCATATCCTGATTAAACACTATACTTCAGTTACGGCATACAAACTTAATGATAATCAATTGCTATAAGAGTAAACACCATTTTACGTCAATCAATTGATATTAGAATAACCACCATCTTGCGACAATCAATTGATATAAGAGTAACCACCATTTTTTAAATCAATGAATGACAATCAGTGACTCCACGTGGCTTATTGCTTGAAAATTAAGAGAAAAACAAAACTCATAGAAAATTTGTTGTCTATTGAGATATAACAAAGTGTTTTTATTACTCATACATCATCCATTGCACATAAAACCCAATTTTTAAAAGTGCTTTTATAAGTCACAAGTCTCAGAAAACCCTGCTTAATAAAGTACAATGATATATGCATCAAAAAAAGGCTACACTCATTTCAGAGGGAGGGCGTAAGCATCGTTCTGGCTGGGCTTCAAATCTTTCTAATTCTTCGTCCAAAAGTGCCAAGGTCTTTCTGTCTATGGATTTCTTCCTCACCCAACCTTCCACAGCAATCCTAGATATGGCTTGTACCTCCACTGAAACCTTATGTTTGAACCAATCTGTGCTGTAGTAGTCAGAGAACTCTCCACAAAACTTACAAAATTGCCATATCACCCATCCTATGGCATAAATTCTTGGTCCATGGGCATAAATTCTTGCCATCTAGTAACTCAGGAACTCGCGGATGAAGCTTTTGCCAATTTTCATCGATATTGTTGGTCTTTTGTGTCTCTAAGCCAACACGCAGAGCCAATCCCGAATCAATTATTCCAATACGGGGAGTGAGATCCTTGGTAAAGTCCAACATGATGTTCCATGGATGAAGATCATTGTGGATCACTCCCTCGTCATGTGCGAATCGCAATGCCTTCACCAAGGCATGGATCAACGAGGGAGCATGATTGCTTAGGCTCTTGATACGTGTTTTCTTGTCTTCTGAAGGCTGCTCCCATTTAAAGTCTTGAGGGATCTTTCCTTTCCCCTCTTGATGTGCTACAAGCGTCGTGAAAGAACCATGTGGAAGGGGCACTGTCTCCATAAGATCACCTAAAGTTCCTCCATTGAAGTAGGGGAATATCAGAAACCATGGCAACGTTACAGAGTGGGCAATACTCCTCACAATCCCTCTATGGTTGAGATCTACTCCACTTTCAGATGAAAAGCTTTTCCACTGATGCTTGGCCTGTCCTTTGAACTGCTTGGCACAATAAGTATTCGTTGTAGGAAGGAAACTGATCCCTTTGATTTGAAATTGCCACCCTGTGCCATAAGCCCCTGACCCAAGTTTCTTGATCTTCTTAATGGACTTATTTGGAATGCCCAAAGTCATACTACATTCAGAATTGTATATACTGCTCTCCAGGTGACTGGCAGAAGCAGTAGCATCCGATGTTCCCTCAATGGAAGCCTCCTCAATAAACGTTTCTCCAACTTGGCTGCTCCCCATAACTCTCATGATAGCCATTCGCATTTTCTTGCTTAGGCCAAACTGTGTGTCTATGTGGGATGCTCGCCTTGACCTCGCCTTTTCAAATCTCCATCTCGCGTTCCAATGCTTTAGCTTACCTTTGTCTACTTCTTGAGGGCATTCCTCTTTCAAATGAGAGGCCACCTTGGGCAAATTGCCCACCCAACTGCTCAGTAATGAGATTATTGATTCGGTTGTTTTGTCTGGATATAACAACAAAATTTTGCGGGCAATCTCACTGTATAATGATTGCAATCTAGACTCATCTGCAACAATCTGCGCTATATCGTCGGGATCTAGTGCACTGACGATTGTAATCAACAATTGTCTAATTTTCTTTTTGAACTCTATCACTGAAGTAGCAGAAGGATCCATTTTGCCTGCAATGGTATTATTGCAAACAACACATTGTGAAATATAACTATGTGCCACTCCATTTGGATCTTTTCTACGTGAAAGAAAAAGTGCAGTATAGAAAAATTGCAGTATGCCTCACCGTACAACAACTTACAAACAGATGCTCCTGTCATTCTAGCAGCAACACACCTAGTCGCAATTGCAACCATGTGCCAAAGCATGAATGATTGGGAGCAACATAAAACATAGTCACCCTACGCTTTTGCAATGACACACCTAGCCGCAATTGCAACCATGTGCCAGTGCATCCACGCACAGTGACTTCTTTCAAACAGATGCTCCTGTCATTCTAGAAGCAACACACCTAGTCGCAATTGCAACCATGTGCCGAAGCATGAATGACTGGGAGTAACATAAAACATAGTCACCCTACGCTTTTGCAATGACACACCTAGCCGCAATTGCAACCATGTGCCAGTGCATCCACACACGGTGACTTCTTTCAAACAGAAGCTACCGTCAATCTAGCAGCAACACACCTAGTCGCAATTGCAACCATGTTCCGAAGCATGAATGACTGTGAGCAACATAAAACATAGTCATCCTACGCTTTTGCAATGACACACCTAGTCGCAATTGCAACCATGTGCCAGTGCATCCACGTACGATGTCTTCTTTCAAGATTCAAGCATATGAAACATTATGAAATTATTTGAGCACACATTCATGCATTAGATGCTACCGTCATTCTAGCAGCAACACACCTAGTCGCAATTGCAACCATGTGCCGAAGTATGAATGACGGGAAGCAACATAAAACATAGTCATCTTGCGTTTTTGCAATGACACACCTAGCCGCAATTCCAACCATGTGCCAGTTCTTTCTAACAGATGCTCCTGTCATTCCAGCAGCAACACACCTAGTCGCATTTGCAACCATGTGCCGAAGCATGAATGACTGGGAGCAACATAAAACATAGTCACCCAACGCTTTTGCAATGACACACCTAGCCGCAATTGCAACCATGTGCCATTGCATCCACACACGGTGACTTCTTTCAAACAGATGCTAACGTCAATCTAGCAGCAACACACCTAGTTGCAATTGCAACCATGTGCCGAAGCATGAATGACTAGGAGCAATATAAAACATAATCATCGTACTCTTTTGCAATGACACACCTAGCCGCAATTGCAACCATATGCCAGTGCATCCACGTACGATGATTTGATAAAAGAAATTTTATACCTTTAAGTTTTAACACAAAAAACTCAAAAAAAAATCAATAAAATAAGGAAGGGATTAAAAAATTACCGCTACACTGCTTTGAGAATGTGAAAAGCTGCCAAAAAGTTTGGTGAAGAAGACTTTTCAATGTACCTCTCTTGTGAAAAAGACAAGCATCGACGTCGTCTTTATATAGACACGGCGGGCCCGGCGGGGAAGTGGCTTTACCCGGCGGGTTAACTACTTAGCCTGGCGGGCCTTTAGCCGATCTCCAAGTCTCCTTGCAGGTCAAAAAAAATGAATGTCAATTAACATAATATTTGTTATTTTGCATTTCTATTGTTATTAACCTGAAATTATAGTGTGATCACGTCATTTTGAAATCCCTGCACATAACCAACCGCATACCGAGACAGCCAATAGCATACTTCTACCACTCCATGTACCCAGTGGCAAAATGCCCGCTCGGAACAATGCACCTCCAAGAACACTAAATAGAGCACCATCATGCTCACCATCTTGATCAAATAACACTACTGACATACCTGTCATACTTAACCCACTTTCCCAACCATGTAAAGTCAAATCCTCATCTAGCAGATCCTGTACCTCTTCAATAACCCACTGCACAGCCGCTTTTATCAGCATCCACTTCAACCACCACTCACATATCCGTTTAGAAAGCATGGACACCACCTTGGAATCTTCATCACTTGTCATAGAGTGCACTGACTCCATAGGAAGCACCTCTATCTTTGACTCCGCATTGCCCTTCTCCCCTACCATGCACTTAATTCTAGCATCTTCGAGCTCTTCCTCTTCAACTGGCCCTTCAAGGTCGATAAGCACCACTTGCTTGTGGGCTGCAATCACCTACTCTTTGAGTACCTCTTCTGTGACCGCTGCATCAAGCTCTCCCACCATAGGCAAGGTTGCCCTATTCCTCCTGGAAAAACATTGCACCTGTTGCACCATCACGACACTCTCCACAACTACCTTCATCAACATGGCCATTAGCATGGAACTGCACACCAGCTTTGCCTACTTTTCACCTGTAGGCCTCAACTGCTCTATTTGGTCTTCACTAAGCACCTGAGCTTGCACTTCATGCCTCTCCTTGCACACATTCACTGCCTCTCTACTCACATGCAAGAGATCGAAATCATCATACCTGGATTGAGATGACTCGGTCTCCCAACTCGTCTATGCAACCATAGAGTAATGTCGCTTGACTCAATCTCCTCTTTTATCTTGAGCTCAAGAATCTCTGATAGTTTTACCACTTCGACCTCATCTGCAAACCACACTCTTTGACCTTCACCACACTTCAATGGAGCTTCAACAGCCACAATTGAACTTGCTAGCTCCTACTTTGTCCATTCGGGAACCACCTGCACATCCTCCACAATTGGAACTTCTCTAGACGGCATCCTTGGCATAGGAACCACTTTGTCTCTCTTCACCACGTGTGGCTCAGCTGCCACTACATCACACTGCTTGGGCATCAGAGCACCTTGAAAACCCTGCCTAGCTTTGCGCTTCTTTAAAATATTTTGTGTCCGCCCTTTTGCTAGAGCTATCACCTCTTCGTATGACATAGGGCCATCTATCTCAACCTTGTCATGTACTTCCTCATGCAGGCAATCCATGAACTTACTTAACTTTTAAAAATTTGGAATTTTTTGCAGAATTACCTTAATCAATTTCCCCCAAAGGGCCTCAACTCCCACTCGAAGTCTTGAAACTTACCTTCAAAGCTTTGCTTCAAACCGTCCAGATTCGCCTTTACTTCATCCAGCTGCACATCCGCTACAAATCTGCTGTGAAAATCCACCTCTAGGGCTTCACAATCTGCTTTGTTTTCTTCACCAAGTCTATCGAACCATAGCCTCGCTTTACCAGGAACTAGGAGTGGGAACACCTGCACTGCACCATCTTCTCTTGATAGACCACTTTCTAACACAAACAATCCATAGTCTTGAAGAGAGGTTTTTGCATCTTGGACCCCAGTGAAAACGGAAAAACATGCCTAAGCCATCACTAGCAGCACTTTCTCTTCAAAGGCCGCACCTTTGGCATCACCAGAATCACCACTTCGACATCAACTAGGAGCATCAGCACGCTCCTCATTGGGGGCACCAGAACATGGAGAGGGGTAATGTGGGAACACGCTCGACACAAACATAAGGGCCTCTCTGTAGCTCAGGGTATCCATAGCACCCCTATCCTCTTGGAAAACACCTTCAAAAAACACACTTCACACTAGCATACCATTGCTTGCCCTTTTTGCACTGCTCACACACACCACAAGTCCACCACACAATGCACACCTACTGCCACAATATGTCTCCACCGTTACACAAGCACTCTATTGCTCAATATCACTCTCTCACACAAAACACCATCGGTTTGGAGAGGCACATGCATTCACACTACCGGCACCGAGGGGGGAACACCAAAGCACGAGAAAGAGAAGGGGGGAAGGGGAAACGACATCAAAAAGGGCGCAACAGTGGCTTGATTACTCTTCAAAAGGCATGCACAAAGGCTTGCAATGCCATCACCATGGCCATTTTCAAGAGAAAAGTACAAAGGGATTTGTCTGTCACAGAGAGCTCCACTTTGCAGGCTTTCAAAGGCACAAAACAAGCCCCTAATTTGACTAAAAAATTACTTTTATAGTGGGGGGACTTAGAAACTGCTCTCTCATTGGCTTATCTAGCATTCACATTTGGTAACTTTGGGAGGAGGTAGCCGCCTCATTTTCCTCTGCTCTAGGCATTTTTTCTTTTTTTCTCTTTTCTCCTTTAATTTCACCCTTTAGAAGGCCTATCTTGCACTGCTCTTTTGAATTTCCCTTTGACCATCTTTGTCCGTCTCCCACGAGTCTTCTCTCTCTCTCTTTTTTCTCACCCTCCACCTTGGTTGTCCTTCCGTGCCCGGCCATCTCCTCCTTGCCCTCCCTAGCCTTCTCCTTTTCTTGCTTACATCCTTGCTCCCTTGCACCCAACCTACTCTTTGAGTGCTTTGTCTAGCCAATTCGGAGCTTCTTCTAACCCCACACCTAGTCATTTTCTCTTTCTTTCTCTCTCTCAAACCCTGTGGGGCTCTTTCTCGTTGCATTCAACCCGTGGCTCGGGCGGGCGGCCACACTCTCCCTATCTTCATTTCTTGCTTGAATCCCAATGGACGCGCCCCTATCTATGAACAGGGGAGGCATTAACGATATCTCTAATGCCCTCCTCCTTTGCCTTCAAAATGCCTAGCGGCATGTGAACCTGGCCCGTAGTGGGCGCCTCCCACATCATCAGTCACGGCCGCTGATGTTCACCGCCGCCAGCGCACCACTACTATCCGCCACCCTATCCTCCCAAAATGTTGCATGTATAAGGCTCGCCATCTTGTGCAAAGCCGCCTCAGCTGGGCCATAGCAAGCGCTCCCTGGAACTCGCTCTCCATGGTGATACACTTTAAAGAATCCACGCCTTGGGATATATATCACATGCCGTATCCCTTGTCATGTGCATGTGGGGCTTGGTTAACGCCACCTGGTAGTAGTTGGGCGTCCCCTCTGTTGAGGTTGGAGGCTATGGGGGATGCCGCCCGAGAATCACCATGGCTAGGAGCGTGCACAGATGATGAGCAGAAGAAGAGAGAGAGAAAAGGAGAGAGAGAGTCGACACGCTGAGACAAGACAAATACACAATATTCTCTTTTGTGAAGCCTTACATATATAGGAGTCTAGATTGATTTCGACCATCCTTTATACATGCAATGTCCAGTAGCCTTTGCATGCTTTAAGAGTATGTTCCCATTTGGGCTTGACACCCAACAATCCCCCCCTCAAGCCCGAACTGGACAAACCACTCTCATGATACCTCGAGTTTTTGGTGTACTCGTCAACCGTGAGTTTTAGGTTTTCTCACAACCAAGGATTTCTGGTGTATCCATAACCTGGTGCTAGATCAGTAAACCCCCCCTTGAACAGATAGGGTGTAGGTCAAAAAAGTTGGCTACCAAAAATTGAGTTTTTGGGTCACTGCCAAACCTTGGGTTTCAGGTGTACCCAGTAACCTCATGAGAAGTGCAACAAAATGGGCTGAGAACTGACAAAAAATTGGGAGGTCTTACCACTGATCTGTGTGGCAGTGTCTATAACCCGTACAAATTTTGACATGATGAGAACTAACAAAATAAAACAAAGCTTTGACAAAATATAGATGATGATATAAACAAAATCCTGGTAGACTTAGGAGACTCAATAGGTAAAACTATTTTTGAGCTCAACATATTGTTGCTTGAGCAGGTTCTGGAGAAGTGGAAATAAAAATCCCGTTGACGATTTTTTGTTGTAGAGAAACAGAGTGATGGCGAAGAAGCTGATGGGTTGTAGCGGACTGGGAAGGCCGAGTTGGCAGGAGAACGTGTGTCGAGAACTACGTTCCTCATGTATACGCTTGTCTAGTTCCTTACTTATCTTAACGTTCCCATTCTCACCTCTGGCTTCATCATATTGAACACCGAATCCTTCCCTGTTAGGTGCATTGTTATTGGCATGTGACTATTCATGACAAAAGCAACATCAAATCCCTCATCTCCTGCTTGCATCACGACAGAATAATTCTTGGGCACCATCATCATGTCACCTTTCTTCATCTCCACATCACATGCCATCTTGCCACTTGGATACACCACCTGAGCACGAGCATATCCTCGAGCACAATAGATTTCTACACGCAACCATGCTGCAGCCGAGGTTACCCGAGGGTGGGAACCCATGCTTGAATGGGAGGCCACTGTAAACAAGGGTGAAATTTAAAAAAAAACACAAAAAACGAGCTCTCTGCGCAGAGATTGGCGCAAAAACGTAGAGCGAGTATATAATATGGCTCGCAGTAGGCCGTGTATGCCGAATTTGCACAGGCTAATGTGACGAAAATTGCTCCACAGGGCAAGGCGATTCTAGTGATGCTGATTGTGGACGAAATGGTGCAGGACGTTCTTCTCCCTTCTCTCTGCATAAGCGGCCGATCCCGCGCCGTGTCTCACAAGCCTCAAGGGCTCTAATACCAGTTGTTGGGGTTGGAGGCTATGGGGGATGCCGCCTGAGAATCACCATGGCTAGGAGTGTGCAGAGATGATGAGCAGAAGAAGAGTGAGAGAAAAGGAGAGAGAGAGTAGACAAGCTGAGACAAGAAAAATACACAATATTCTCTTTTGTGAAGCCTTACATATATAGGAGTCTAGATTCATTTCGACCATCCTTTATACATGCAATGTCCAGTAGCCTTTGCATGCTTTAAGAGTATGTTCCCATTTGGGCTTGACACCCAACACCCTCTTGGGGTAGTCTCCAAAGCCCTTAAAAAATCCCTTCACACTCATTTTTTCCCCCTCACTTCACAAGCTTGTCACATTTTACTCCGGGGTTGATTTCTTGAGTTGCGAAGCCCAATCGACGATGCTAGTTCCCAACTTTGAACTTCCCCACACTCACCGAACTTCCTTTCCTGAGCCCGCGATCTGAGGCGACCAAAACTTAATAAATCATCTGCAACCACTTCACTCTCAACTGCTCCAGGATTCCCTATGCCGTAGCTCAATGCTCGGGAATCTGATTGACGAACCGTGACTTCCTACTAATTTTACATGATGCACGCTACCCTGTAGAGTACTGTCGAGGCCTAAAAAGTGCCATCCTCCAATGTCGTCAAGTGGGCACAAACCCGGCCCCCGCCAAAACTTCAACTAATCATAACCTGCAAACCAGAGCTCTAATTGGCAATCCAAAAAGACACATATGCTCCATAATTTGATCTCTATGCATCTTTTTGTTGACATCTACCTGGCCACCTGTCCCAAGCTGCCTTGCCCGTTGGGGATCTACAACACCTTCTAATTTTTAACTTCAGTATCTTGCACACCAGGGCTCCGTTTGACGAGCCATCTGGACCGGCTTTTTAGTCAAACACTACATTCTAGAGCATTGACTTGGCATTCCATGCACCTTCACCTGCTATCCATCTAGACCACCCTTTAGTCTTTTTGGCCCAAAAACCCGCTTCAGACAAACATTCCCACTACCCTTTGGCTACCGAGGACCTAGGTACCTGCCCTAGCCTTCTACACTACACCTACCTGCAGCTCTTGCTTTGCATAGACCACTTTCTAGCTCGAAACAACTTTGGTTGCACCATCATTGCCCACCCCCTTGTTGAACATTTATGTTCAACCACACATAGGCTTATTGCACCAAAAAACTGCACACCCAAAACAAACTCTCTGCTCACCACAAAACTACCTAGCATATGTACAAAACTGGCACAAGTGACCTGCCGCTTTTGTTCATGCGGGTTGCCCAACCCCCTGCTTTATAACACAGACACCACCTGGGTCGAACACCTTGCACTTATCTCTTCTGTCCACCTGTAATAGCTTTGCATAGTGCCACACCAAAGGACATAACCAACTGCATACCCAAACCGCCAGTAGCATACTTCTACCACTCCATGCACCCAATGGAAAAATGCCCGCTCGCAACAAAGTAAGTCCAAGAACACCAAATAGAGCACCATCATTCTCACCATCTTGCTCAACTAACACTCCAAAAATACGTGACATACTTAACCCACCCTCCCAACCATGTAAAGCCAAATCCTCATCTAGCAGATCCTGTACCTCTTCAATAGCCCACTACATAGCCGCTTTTATCAGCACCCCTTTCAACCACCACTCACAGATCCCTTTAGAAATCTTGGACACTGCATTGGAATCTTCATCACTTGTCATAGAGTGCACTTCACCTGCTCTTTGAGTACCTCTTCTACCGCTGCATCAAGCTCCGCCACCCTAGGCAAGGTTTCCCTATCCCTCCTGGCCAAACATTGTACCTATTGCACCATCACGGAAAATTCTACAACTACCTTCATCAACATGGCCATTAGCATGTCACTACACACCAACTTCGTCTGCTCTTCACCTACAGGCCTCAACTGCTCCACTTGGTCTTTAGTAGGCACCTCAACTTGCACTTCATGTTGCTCCTTGCACACATTCATTGCCTTTCTACTCACATGCAAGAGATCGAACACATCATACCTGGATTGAGATGACTTGGTCTCCCAACTCGTATCTGCATCCATAGAGCTAATGTCGCTCGACTCAATCTCCTCTTTTATCTTGAGCTCGAGAATCTCCTCTAGTTTTACCGCTTCGACCTCGTCTGCAAACCACACTCTTTGACCTTCACCACACTTCAATGGAGCTTCAACAACCACAATTGAACTTGCTAGCTCCTACTTTGTCCATTCGGGAACCACCTACACTTCCTCCATGACTGGAACTGCTCTAGCCGGCATCCTTGGCATAGGAACCACTTTGTCTCTCTGCAGCCAAAGAACCCTTGGTTCTTCTCACACTTGAAATTCTCTTTGCACCACCTGTGGCTCAGCTACCACCACATCACACTGCTTTGGCATCACAACACCTTGCAAACCCTACCTAGCTTCACGCTTCTTTAAAATAGTTTTGGTACACCCTTTCGCTAGAGCTATCAGCTCTTCGTATGACATAGGGCCATCTATCTCAACCTTGTCACGCACTTCCTCATGCAGGCAATCCATGAACTTACTTAACTTTAAAAAAACTGGAATTTTTTGCAGCAACTACCTTAATCAATTTCCCCCAAAGGGCCTCGAACTCCCACTCGAACGCTTGAAAACTACCTTCCGAGCTTTGCTTCAAACCATCCAAATTTCGCTTTACTTCATTTTAGCTGCACATCCGATACAAATCTGCTTCAAAAAGCCGTTGCTAGGCTTCACAATCTGCTTTGTCTTCTTCACCAAGGCTATCGAACCATAGCCTCGCTTTACCACGAACTAGGAGTGGGAACACCTGCACCGCACCGTCTTCTCTCGATAGACCGCTTTCTAGCACGAACAATCCATAGTCTTGAAGCCAGGTTTTTGCATCTTCAACCCCAGTGAAAATGGAAAAACCTGCCCAAGCCATCACTAGCATCACCTAGTCTTTAAAGGCCGCACCTTTGGCATCACCAGAATCACCACTTCGACATCAACTAGGAGCACGAGAACATGGAGACGGGGAATGCGACACGAATCACCACTTCGACATCACGCTCCTCAGTGGGGGCACGAGAACATTGAGAGGGGGAATGCCAGAACACACCCGGCACAAACACAAGGGTCTCTCTATAGCTCAGGGTATCCATAGCACCCCTATCCTCTTGGAAACCACCTTCAAAGAAGACACTTCACACTAGCAGACCATTGCTTGCCCTTTTTCCACTCCTCACACTCACCACAAGTCCACCACACAATGCACACCTATTGCCACGGTCTGCTGTCTCCACCGTTACACACGCACACAGCCACTCAATATCACTGTCTCACACAAAAGACCATCGGTCTGGGGAGGCACACGCATCCACACTACCGGCACCGAGGGGGAAACACCAGAGCAGGAGAAAGAGAAGGGGGGAAGGCGAAACGACATCAAAAATGGGCCAATAGCGACTTGATTACTCTTCAAAAGACATGTACAAAGGCTTGCAATGCCATCACCATGGCCATTTTCAAGAGAAAAGTACAAAGGGATTTGTCTGTCAGAGAGCTTCATTTTGCAGGCTTTTAATGGCACAAAACAAACCCCTAATTTGAGTAAAACATGACTTTTATAGTGGGGTCCTTCAACTTTAGAAACTGCTCTCTCATTGGCTTATCTGGCATTCACATTTGGTAACTTTGGGAGGAGGTAGCCGCCTCATTTTCCTCTGCTTTAGGCATTTTTTCTTTTTTTCTATTTTCTCCTTTATTTTCACCCTTTATAAGGCCTCTCTTGCATTGCTCTTTTGACTTTCCCTTTGACCATCTTTGTACGATTTCCACCAGTCTTTTCTCTCTCTCTCTCTCTCTCTCTCTCTCTCTCTCTCTCTCTCTCTCTCTCTCTCTCTCTCTCTCTCTCTCTCTCTCTCTCTCTCTCTCTCTCTCTCTCTCTCTCTCTCTCTCTCTCTCTCTCTCTCTCTCTCTCTCTTTTTTTCTCACCCTCCACCTTGGTCGTCCTACCATGCGCGGCCATCTCCTCCTTGCCCTCCCTAGCCTTCTCCTTTTCTTGCTTACATCCTTGCTCCCTTGCACCCAACCTACTCTTTGAGTGCTTTGTCCGGCCAATTCGAAGCTTCTTTGAACCCCTCACCTAGTCATTTTATCTTTCTTACTCTCTCTCAAACCCTATGGGGCTATTTCTTGTTGCATTCGACCCGTGGCTCGGGCAGGTGGCCACACTCTCCCTCTCTTCATCTCTTGCTTGAATCCCATGGGACGCGCCCCTATCTATGTATAGGGGAGGCATTAGCGACATCGCTAATGCCCTCCTCCTTTGCCTTCAAAATGCCTAGCGGCGTGTGAACCTTGTCGATAGTGGGCGCCTACCACATCATCAGTCACAGCCGCCGATTTTCACCGCGAGCGTGCCACTACTCGTTGCCACCCTATCCTCCCAAAATGCTGCAGGTACCAGGCTCGCCATCTCGTGCAAATCCGCATAAGCTAGACCATAGCCAGCGCCCCCTGGAACTCATTCTCCACGGTGATACACTTCAAAGAATCCACGCCTTGGGATATATATCATATGTCGTCTCCCTTGTCATGGGCATGTGGGGCTTGGTTAATGCCACGTGGTAGTAGTTGGGTGCCCCCTCTTGGGGTAATCTCCAAAGCCCTAAAAAAATCCCTTCACACTCATTTTTCCCCCTCACTTCACAAGCTTGTCACATTTTACTCCGGGGTCGATTTCTTGAGTCGCGAAGACCGGCCGACAGAGCTGGTTCCCGACTTTGAACTTCCACGCACTCACCACACTTTGACTTTCCCGGGGCTGCGATTTGAGGCGACCAAAACTTACAAAATCATTTGCAAGCACTTCACTCTCAACTCCTCCGGGATTTCCCAAGCCGTAGCTTAGTGCTCAGGACTCTGATCGGTGAACCGTGACTTCCTAGTGATTTCACATGATGCACGCTACCCTCTAGAATCCTCTTGAGGCCTAAAAAATGCCATCCTCCAATGTGGTCAAGTGGGCACAAACCCGGCCCCCGCCAAAACTTCAACTGATCATAACTTGCAAATCAGAGCTCTGATTGGCAATCCAAAAAGACAGGCATGCGCCATAATTTGAACTTTATGCATCTTTTTGCTGACATCTATCTGGGCCATCTGTCTCAAGCTTCCTTGCCCGACGGGGATCTGCAACACCTTCTAATTTTGAACTTCAGTATCTTGCGCCCCGAGGCTCCGTTTGACCAGCCGTCTGGATCGGCTTTTTACTCAAATACTACATTCCAGAGCACTGACTTGGCATTCCAGGCACCTTCACCTGCTATGCCATCTAGACCACCCTTTAGTATTTTTGGCCCAAAATACTACTTCAAACATACATTCCCACTACCCTTTGGCTGCCCAGGACCTAGGTACCTGCCTAGCCTTCTGCAGTGCACCTGCCTGCAGCTTTTGCTTGGCATAGACCGCTTTTTAACTTGGACCAACTTTGGCTACACCAACGTGGCAGGGACAGATATTTACACGATTGATCAAGTCCTCTCATCCATGATTGACAATCTTAGGCAATCCCCATTTACCACCCCACATTCAGACATGATTATTTATGTTATAATTACTATCACATTCTTTTAACACTTAAAATAATGGTTCACAAATATTCTTTATTAGACACACATCTTCAATCTTAAGAATATTACTGTGAGCAAAACAATGATCATAACAACCTTGACCTATATTCCTCTTGTCTCAATACCACCTCTACAACGGTGAAAAATGGCACCTGATTGGAAGCTGCAACTCTGTCTATATATTTCCTCATCCAACTTACACTATCTGTGATAGTTTCTCCTTGTTTTTGTGCCACTACACTATGCTTGATTCCCATTTTTAAGCAAGTAGCAACATATCTCATTGCCAAAGTTGGTAAGTAAGTTATTGATCTTGGAGGTATGGTCTGAAAACACATTAAATCTTTGCCCTCTAAAGTCATTTCAAACCCCTTGTTCATTACTATGCTATTATGTATGCTAGCAGGAAGAGTGATGATAAGTGAGGAACTACTTCTTTCTCATGTGGAATGTTTCTTCTTCCTCTTCCCTACCCTCATTCCCCATCGCTAGCTCTCTCCACTTTCGAAGGTGTTTGAGGCGTTGGGACTGAGACTTGGGATAGTTAATAATTTTCACAAAGTTTATGTTATGCTCGTGATGCATGAAGCTTTCCATCTTCATTGCATCACCTAGGTCACAAGGAACACAAAGATTTTATTATACCAAGTCTCTGCTAATGGGAGAATCTATAATACAAATGCCTATTGGTGGACGGGGGACCGGCTCCACATAAATCATGTCCTCAATTGTTGTCAAGTTCTCTAAACTCTCTCTCTTGCAAAAGTATTATTCATGCCAAGTTAATTAAGTACTATTTTTATGTTGTTGCCATCAATTAAGTTCACCCTCTATGTTCTCAAAGTAATCTCACAAAAATGCTCTCTTTAATTCTCCTTTCGCTATTCTCAAAGTTCATAGTCCATTTCCATTAAATTATGTGATTTGCCTCTTGGAACCATCATTAGGGAAGCCCACTAAATATTATGTCATCAAGGTTTTCATAGTTAATTTTATCGAGACTTTGATAAAATCCATTATAATATTCAAGAGGATCCCTGATATGGCATGCATTATGTTTAGAAAATTGTCCAAAACCATACTAGCATGTTTGCAGACATTTAACCAAGCTGGAACGTATGGATGCTTGATGGATGTCTTTTCTTGAGGGAAATTAATGCCTCTATGATCATCTGTCAAACTAGCCTATTTTTGAAGTCCTTTATGGATTATATGCCCGACAACCCACTACCTTGCCATCAAATAACTATGTCGCAAATGACCGAGTCTAGGAGGAGGGAACCAAGTTCATCTATCAAGAGGCATTGGAAGGTCTACAAAAGCAACACAAAGCATGGAAGCCTATCCACTACCTTGCCATCAAATAATTGTGTCGCGAATCACCGAGGCTAGAAGGAGGGAACCAAGCTAGTAGAGGAACAATTACTTGCCATTTTTTGAGCCCAAGGATTGTAATTTCAACTTTATTAATGAATTCAAATCTCATCAAGTCCAAACCTTCTAGATTCTTTTGATCATCCTAAAATGTATAACTAGTAACTAGGGCTATGAGCTTCCATATTATAAGTATTTATTACCCTAACGTGATCTCCATTACCCTAGCGTGTTCTCCATTACAATTCTACCACAAGTTTGACTCAAATTTTCATTTCTAAACCTTGGCTAAGATATAAAAGCCATTTTTTGTAATAACCTTTAAGCTTTTGAATAAGTTATGGAGCATCACAATTGCATTGTGATAGAGATGGCACGTTGCAACAAAGTCAAAGAGATGCCATATTCTTTTTGGGAAAAAGTAGTAAGTACATCAGTGTATATTTTCAAAAGAAGCTACACAAAGCCATTAAAGGTTTTGTCACCTCACTAAGCCTACTCAAGTAAGAAGCCTTTAGTTGTGCATTACAAACCTTTTTGATGTTATTTCTTGCCATACTCACTCAAATGAGTGAGCTGAAATAGATTTTTAAAAAAAAAGGAAAAACCATACATCCTCCATGCTTAGAATGACCATGGAGTTCCAAAAAACTACAGTAGACCAATACCAAGCTAACATAGCACACATTTGAGACTCTAGAAGAACTAAGCCAGAGGACAAAGGCAACAAGTGTGTCTTCTTGAACATAGTGTGGTAGGTCTTTGGTGGAATTACAAGCAACTCTGCATATGACAAAAGTGGCAGAGCATCTGTTTAAGGCCAAGTTAAACATGAAGAGCCGTATCCTTATAATTGTAAAGTCAAGATGAGCAAACAATTGTAGATACAATGTTTAAAGGCACTCTCGACATAGCTCCAGTAGTTGTAGTGAAGATTTGTATCGATAAAAATTTTATTGACTAATATAGAGACATTCTTAACATATGAATAAGCAAGCTCCCTAGGACTAGCTCACTTGATGCCACAATTTCTTACTGTATCGAATGGTCCAATTTTTTAGTAAGAGGAGGGAACGTTTCAAGATGGACTTCATTGTGTTTCAATCATGAGATAATATTTAATTTAGTTGTTTGGTTTTGATTGCAACCATGAGGCAATTATTATTATTTCAAGAGAAAGTTTATGGGAGGAATAGTGGAATCATTTGCTATTATGTTACACTCAAGTAAGGGAAAATTTAACACTAGATTTGCAATGGCACACTTTTTGTTATTCTATAAAAATTTGAAACGTTTTGGGCTATAAATGGCATTGTTAAAAGGGATTCTAAAGTAAAACTGTGCCAAACAATGTGTGCTATTTTTCCCATTTGTGATAGATTGGCGACCAACCTAAAACTCATAGATTATAAAGAATTTTGTTTTCATTTTTAATAGAATGGTGACCACCCTGATACTCATATTTGTGAGTTATGCAATGCTATAAAATTAGCTTTAGTGGCTCTCAACATGTTCACATTCTTTCTAGGAATAGGACCATTCAAAATTTGAGAGAGAGAGAGAGAGAGAGAGAGAGAGAGAGAGAGAGAGAGACCTTCTCTATCACTCTCTTAGTGTAGTTGGACTTATGTGCATTTTTTGAATCTCTCTCTATATCTCACTTAATTTCTCGCATTGTTTGAATCTCTCTCTATATCTCACTTAATTTCTCTCTCTCTCTCTCTCTCTGTCTCTCTATATCTCACTTAATTTCTCGCATTGTTTGAATCTCTCTCTATATCTCACTTAATTTCTCTCTCTCTATATCTCACTTAATTTTCCTCTCCTAAAAGGGTGAAATCAAACAATGCACATAAGTCCAACTACACTAAGAGAGTGATAGAGAAGGTCTCTCTCTCTCTCTCTCTCTCTCTCTCTCTCTCTCTCTCTCTCTCTCTCTCTCTCTCTCTCTCTCTCACACACACACACACACACACACACACACACACACACATACACACACAGTGATAGAGAAGGTCTCTCTCTCTCTCTCACACACACACACAGTGATAGAGAAGGTCTCTCTCTCTCTCTCACACACACACACACACACACAGTTTTGAGTTCAAGACTCTTTCAGTGAACAAAAAGAGGAAAATATAAAACCTGTGAGTGTGATAGATTGGTTATTACAATTCCCTTTTGAAAACTAGCTTAGTTAAAGACTTGTTGGGTTAGATCTTTAAGCTCTCTGGATGTGTTTGTATGACATTAAAAAATCTCTCCTTCTCTCTCTCTCTCTCTCTCTCTCTCTCTCTCTCTCTCTCCCCCCCCCCCCCCCCCCCCCCCCCCAAATCATACACACACACACACATACACAAAGTGTAAGTTTGAGAATTGTAGGATAGATCATTGAGATCTCTCTCCATGAATAAAAAGAGAAAATGTGTGTGTGCGTGTGTGTGTGCGCGCGCCCTTTTCAAAACTCATGTGGGACACTCCCCTTTTGAGGCACATGGCCTAAAAGAGGCACCCCCCTGCTCGTTGCCCACTGGCCTGCCTGACTAGCTGCACCTGCCCGGAACCCAGTCCAATTTCCCAGACTGCCCGCGCCTACCCGACTACCTCCTCATTGCCATGCCTGCCCGCACATGCCTGAAACTTCTCAAAGCTGGCCAACCTGACCGCCCTGACCGCCTTGCTCCATTTCTTAAAGAGGTGCTCCCACGATGGCTTTGCACTCTCCATACACAAGTTCCCCTCCAAGCTTCAAGGCAATTTCAACACTTCTAAGCACAACCAACAAAAGACACTCTTGCTTAGTGGAGACAAGGCCCCATCTCTAGAACACCAAACTTTTTAAAGGCTTTATAGACACTGCCAAATTACTTTGGTAAGACCACCCTACACACAATGTCTACCAAAACCTTCGACAAGTTTAACGGCATCGGATTTCACACCTGGCAGGCAAAGGTCAAAGGAGTTCTCATGAAGAAAAATCTTTGGAGCATTGTACAACCGCCATCCGGTTTGGAGGAAGCCTTGACACGAACCTTGACCAAAATAATCCTAGAAAGGTAAAGTACACATAGTGGAAGAAGAAGAAGTAGAAAAAGGGAAAGTCGACACTGTTTATTATGAGTATGTATATAATGGGTTTTAGACACTGGCCCAAACCCAAAGTTTGGAGGTAAGACCTACCCTCTCTTGCATCAGATTCCACCTTATGAGGCATATGCAGCTACCCTAAGTAACCCATATTATCCTTTGTTAGAATCCATACACTTTGGGTAAGCTTCAGCTTACAGGGGTTGTCTTTTGCAGGTAAGCTATCTAAAGCCAATCATGCCAACCATGCACCATTATGTGCATGTATGCATCCCACTCTATAGTCACATGTTATTCTCTGTAGCCACATGCTATTTGACCCTTTTCACACATGTGGTTAATCACAATGAGACGCCATATTATTTTCTGACTTCTCCCATTTGTGGTTAGTTTCCCCACAAAAAATGCAAGGTTGCTTACATTTCTTCCCCATGCCATCATTTTACGTCCACAACATTCTTAAACTATGTGATATGCACATTAAAACTCCTATCGAAGACGAGTTTTGCAGCAAAAAAAATTTCAAGTGTTTTTTTTTTAGGATGTCCCGTTGACAGCTTACATGCACATATATCTTATTCTCTTATCATTTACAAGCCCTTCTTAAGAGTGTAGAAAATTCCACTCACAAGAAAAATTTAAATACTTCTAAATGGTCAAATCTCGAATTGTATTCACAGGTGCTTGCATCAGCAACACACCAGCATGTGTTGTTTTGAAACCCTCACGTGACCCAAAATGTCCAAGTGAAAATAGTGGTGTTGCTTGCATTTTTAGCACACATATCTCACTATGCAAATGGATTTTGTAAAAAGCCTTATCAGCGGCCGTCCATTCCTTCCTTGCAGTCGGCTGTTTGTGGTGCTCACAGAAATTTTTATGAATGATATTATGTTACATACACATCTTCAACATGAGAGAGCATTACCCAAGTGGTAGCATGCCAGAGTCGTATCCTCTGCCTCGTTGGTTCCAAACTTGCTTGCACGTGAGTGGAGAAATTTGTTTTGCCTGTAGAATTCAACAAAATCTACAGTTTGTCTCACCAAGGACATTTGAGAAATGACTTTATCAACCAGTGGTTGCGCCTCTTGGTAGTGCAGTGAGCACCGGCTCAATTTTGCTGCAGTTGATTGTCCCCTTGCCTCATCTACTACCCTCATAATTAAATAAGGGATGTGGTAGTGCCTTCACTGTGTTTGTTTGGCATCATACTACCTTGCGCTCACAAAATTGTTGCAGTGTGTTTCGTTGTGCTTGGCTGTTTTGTGGCGGCGTTCAGAGAATATTAATATACATATTATTATGTGTTAAATGTGAAACGAAAACTGTAATTTTTTGTGTTACCCCTTTGGTTGCACCTTAGAGCAGTAAAAGCCCGTCATCTACACCACGCTTTGGTTGTGCCTCAGAGCCTACGCTGCCACCGAGTTTCTTCCTTGTAGATGGTTTTATGCGGCATTCACAAAAAACACGTACAATAGTGTAAGGACATGGGTCCTACGATCAAGGCCACAGGCACGACCGGACAGTGTGTACGCTAGGGGAAGGCTATAAGATAGTACGGTTGGATGGAGACTAGCACATGCATTACAACCACCCTTTCATTGGTATCCGAGCTATTTTCGGGTTGCATGTGCATGCAACGCGTTGCTTCTATCCCACAACCCATCGACAACGATCTCTTCGTTGTGTAGCAAAAAGAAGGCAGGCATTGTTTTCTGTGCACTGTGCTATGAAGGCAGACTCCACCAATGTCCTCCACAATGGGCGACCAAGGCAAACTCAATCGGCAACTCTATGGCTCTGAAGGCTCCGTTGGTTGCGCATGCAAAAAGGCCCTCTAAACTCTTCAATGAAGGTGTGTTGAACCCACCCCATGAGGATAAGAGGCCAACACTCTACCATCCAAGCTATTTAACCTTCTTGTGTATAGCAAGGAAAGATAGCATACTTGTGTTGACAAGAAAGCTAGAAGGAAAAGGAAAGCTTCAAACTTCAAACTTCAAGGAAGGAGTTTCACCCTTCCTTTTCACTTCTTGGAGGAATGCAAGTTTTCTCCAAAATTCATTTTTTTTCAAGGAAGAAACTTCACACATGAAGAAAAGCCTTCACAAAAACGACGAGTTTTTGTGAAGAATCAACAAAGGTGTTCTTACGACGAATGACATGTGAAGCGCTACAATTTCTCCAAGGCGAGGTTCGCACGCAACGCAAATCGCCGAGCATAAAAAACACAAAGACTTCAAGCTTCACAAGGTACAAGTTGACGTTTTTTTTTCTCTCTTTACATTAGTGTGTGTTTACCATGGCGAGTAAGAATATCCCACCTACACACACTTTTGATTTTGAGCACATAGATCAAAATTAGGGCACCACGGGTGCTGCTGACACTAATATGCATGACGATGATGATCTAGGAGATCATGGCCTTGTAGGTATGGTTGCTTTGAAGACTTTGAACAATCACCAAAGCGTACTTGAATGCAACCTCTCTGCACTCAATCCAGTTGTTACAAATCTTATTGAGCTACTTGTGAAATTTATGAATTCACAGACGGCTCAAGGAGCGACAAGTGGCACGGTTCAAAGAAACCAAGCTCGCACGACTCAAGGAGTCCAAGAGACAAGTGCTTCAGAGATGCAGAAGGTAGCAATGCATTTCTTAAGAATATCACCATTCCTGAGTTTCACAAGGAAGAGCGACACACATTTAAGAGGTAGCTCGTTGTTTACCATGGAGAGTTTCACGAGGAAGAGCTACGCAAATGGAGTGATATTCATAGGTTGAGACACACCCCAGATGCAAAGACGGTTGTGGAAACAAGTCTATCTCTTCAAGGCAAGGCCTATAAGTGGTGGATGACATTTCCAATAGATGTTGGTCCTCCCTCTTGGGCTGCATTTCAAGCTTCTTTCTCCAAAGAGTTTTTGGACTCCAATGAAGAAGATAAGAATTGGTTAGCATGGGATGCATGCCACATGTCTGGCCTCTCTCTCACAGAGTACCTTTCAAAGTATCATGAAATCATATTAAAAATACAAGGTCTAGATGAATTCCAAAAGATACAAGGTTTTAATAGGGGTCTTGACAAAGGCTATCGTCTTCATGTCAAGACCCAATATCCAAAAAATTTGGAAGAAGCCATTGGTCCTTCCCAAAGATATGATGATGACCAAGAGAGGAAAGGAAATGTTCCCTACTCTAAGAATAATTTTGCTAAGAGAAATGTGGCTAAGAGCCAATGGCGAGGTAGATCTCCCACACATTCCAAGAGGAATAAGAGACAATCTACCTCTCCACGCCCACAAGAGGCTAAGAAGCCTATGCAATCATGAGATACTCCACGTGGGTCTCTCAGCACTGCTGATTTTGAGCGTGCAAAGAAACACAATTTGTGTTTTAGATGTCTTTCAGGCCACCATAACAAGAAGTCCTCTTTTGCAAGGCAAAGAAAAGGCCATGCACACGGTGCAATGCCTCACATTATATTCATCTTCTAAATGTTGTGCTATAGAGGTTCTTTATATGGAAGAAAAGCACAAGCGTTGTGTGTCTGCTTCAATGTGGCAGCCTACCTTTGGTCCCCATGAGTTGATTCTCATGCATGGCATTATTAACGGACAAAGTGATCGTATTAGTGAAAGGGTGGTGGTAATGCGTGTGCTAGTCTCCACCCAACCGTGCTATCTTATAGCCTCCCCCTAGCGTACACACTGTCGGGCCGTGCCGGTGACCTTGCCCATAGGACCCATGTCCGTACATTACCCCTCCCTTGGAGAGTCGTTTTCATCCTCAAAAAAGAATGTAGGAAAATTTTTCTTATGTGCGTAGACATTCTCCCATGTAGAACCTTCTTCAGGTCTATCTAGCCATTTTACCAACACTTTGTTAGGAAATAAGACGTAGCTAAATAGATATTTGAGTAGATTACTTAATGGAGAGAGATAGATTTCACACACAAAAGATTATAGAGTAGAGAGAGAGAGAGAGAGAGAGAGAGAGAGAGAGAGAGAGAGAGAGTACACACGATATACGTGGTTCACCCAATGTGGGCTACGGCCACGGGAAAGCAGCCACTCAATGGCTTTAGTACTTCAAAACAAGAAGTAGTTTACAAAGGGATTATACCCTTAATGGAGCTCCCGCCTTGCTTCACTCTCACCACCTCACACTCACCTTGTTACATCAACTTCACACTATGAAATGTGTGTAGAAATGGCCTTCTTTTATAGGCCAAAAGGGCTGCCCTCTCTCATGAGAGGTTGCCATGTGTAGCTGAACTTATGTGAATAAGTCCAAATCGGACCCTCTGCAAACCATTTTCTCCTTACCTTTTACTTCATACCCCTTTGGTTGAAGCATGTAGATTTCCTCCTCTAAGTCACCATGAGGGAATGCCGTATTTACATCCATTTGCTCGAGATTTAGATCATGAGTAGCCACAAGGCTTAAGACAAGCCTAATTGAGTTCATTTTTACAACAGGATAAAATATTTCATTGAAGTCAATACCTTTCTTTTGAGAAAACCCTTTTACCACAAGCCTACACTTGCACCTTTTCTTCCCACCTTCTTCTTCCTTCACCTTGTACACCCATTTGTTTTGAAGTGCCCGCTTACCTTTAGGCAACTCAACCAACTCCCATGTTTGGTTGCGATGTAGTGAGTCCATCTCCACTTGCATGCTATTCATCCATTCTTCTTTGGATTCATGTTGCATAGCTTCTTCGTATGATTCCGGCTCTCCAGAATCTTAGATCAAGAGATGGTTGAAGGAAGGAACAAACCTTTCTGGAGGTCTACTTGCTCTTGTAGATCTTCGGGGAATAGGTTGAGGCTCCTCATTTGGTTGACGTTGTTGCACATTGTCACCGTTTGTAGTCCTTGAGTCTTCACCATCCTCCAGCTCCATGTACTCATCACATGTTTCTTTTGTTTGTTTTCTTTCCAAGTAATCTTTGTACATATTTTGTTCGTTAAAAATTACATCCCTACTCCTTAAGATTTTACCATCTTCAGGATTCCATAGGCGATACCCAAAGTCACCTTCTCCATAGCCAATGAAGAAACACTTTTTGGACTTTGCATCTAGCTTTGATCTTAGGCTTCTATCTATGTGCATGAAAGCCTCACACCCAAACACTTTGAGAAATGCATAATTCACCGGTTTACCTGTCCATGCCTCTTCTGGAACTCCCCCATCCAATGCCGTTGAGGGTGACCGGTTAATTAAGTACACAGATGTACTTACAGCTTCCGCCCAAAGCTCAAGTGGTAGGCCTGCATGTAGCCGCATGCTTCATGCTCGCTCCATGATTTTCTTGTTCATCCTTTCCGAAATCCCATTTTGTTGAGGTGTCCTTGGGGTTTTCCTTTGCCTCCGAATGCCATTGCTAGCACAAAATCTTTCAAAAGCTTGGCTACAATATTCACCTCCATTGTCGGATCTGAAGCATTTAACCTTGGTACCCGTTTCATTCTCCACAAAGGCTTTCCATCTTTGAAATATGGAAAATACATCGGATTTATTCTTCAAGACATAAACCCATGTTTTTCTAGTCGCATCGTCTATGAATGTTACATAGTACAATGAGCCACCAAGTGATGGTGTACTTGCAGGACCCCAAACATCAGAATGAACCAACTCAAGTTATTTATTTTTTCTTTCATTTCCTGATTTCTTTCAAACCTGGTAGAAGCTTCTTTTTTTGAAGGATTTGCATTCCTTTGGCACTCATATACCCAAGTCTATAGTGCCACACCGCACTGTCAACTTCTGTAGTTGTTGCACAAGTTGAAGGTTGCGTGCTAACAGTACACAACTAAAGTGTATTGACCTTTTCTCCCTTGTCAACCACCAAAGATCCCTTTGAGATCTTCCACCATTTGTTTTCGAATGCAATGTTGTAACCTTCATTGTCCAATTGTCCTGTAGAGATCAAATTTTTGCGAAGAGAAGGAACATGCCTAACATCTTTAAGCTTCCATTCATTTCCGTTAGCAGTTTTGACAGAAACTATACCTTTGCCGAAAATATCACAAGCTTCATCATCTCCCAAGTATACATACCCAAAATTACCTTTGGTGTAATCTTGGAAATGTTTCTTGTGTGGTGTCGCATGGAATGAAGCCCCGGAATCTACTATCCAAGAATTGGACACATTGTCTAATGAGAGAATTAGAGCATCTTGCTCTACTTTACCTGTCACATTGGCCTCCAATGTTGGCTTGTTGTCTTGAGACTCAGTCTCCTTCTTCTTCTTGGACCAACAATCCTTCTTGACGTGGCCCTTCTTGCCCCAGTTCCAACATTCAAGAACTGACTTTGTGCGTGACTTGCTCCGCCTTGAGCGATCACTACCCTTTTGGTTTTTGAACCTCTCCTTAGGACTTCCTCTTGTTTCCACTGACAATGCAGCACTTGATGATTCTCCTATGCTTCTCCTTCGTATTTCCTCGCTTAGGAGAACACCCACAACATCATCAAACTTAAGAGTATTTGTACCAGAGATAGAATTACTTACAGCCATCACAAGGCTGTCCCAACTATCCGGTAGAGATGATAGTATAAGGAGAGCTCACACTTCGTCATCGAAATTGATTTTCACCGATCGAAGTTGAATAATGTTTGTGTTAAAGTCATTTAGGTGTTCTGCAACTGAACCATTCTCTGTCATCTTTAGATTGAACAAGCGCTTCATAAGAAATACCTTATTGGATGCTGATGGTTTCTCGTAGAAGTCGTCAAGTGACTTCATCAAGTCCTCCGTGGTCTTCATCTCCGAAACATTGAAGGCCACCGTTGACGCCAAGCTTAACCGGATTGTTCCCAGTGCCTTTCGATCAAGGACAATCCATGCTTCATCTGCCATTGTTACGGGCTTCTTCCCAAGACCGCCTAGTGGCAAATAGAGGTTCTTCTGGTAGAGATAGTCTTCATTCTGCATCTTCCAATGTTGGTAGTTTTTGCCGTTGAACTTCTCAATCTTGAGTTTCCCTTCCTCCGCCATAACTCCCACTCAATTCAAGGAATCCTTTCCTTGAGATAATTTAGCTACGAGCAAACCTTGCTCTGATACCAGTTGTTAGGAAATAAGACGTAGCTAAATAGATATTTGAGTAGATTACTTAATGGAGAGAGATAGATTTCACACACAAGAGATTATAGAGTAGAGAGAGTACACACGATATATGTGGTTCACCCAATGTGGGCTACGTCCACGGGAAAGCAGCCACTCAATGGCTTTAGTACTTCAAAACAAGAAGTAGTTTACAAAGGGATTATACCCTTAATGGAGCTCCCGCCTTGCTTCACTCTCACCACCTCACACTCACCTTGTTGCATCAACTTCACACTATGAAATGTGTGTAGAAATGGCCTTCTTTTATAGGCCAAAAGGGTTGCCCTCTCTCATGAGAGGCATCCATGTGTAGTCGCCCTTATGTGAATAAGTCCAAATCGGACCCTCCAATCCGCCCATGTACTGTGGCCGCCCTTTAGAAGACAAGTCCGCTTTTGAATTCGGCCACCGGTCACACCGGCCATTGACTTCCGACCACCGGCCACCGGCCATTGACTACCGGCCACCTGCCAACCGACGGTTGTTTTCCAACCACTTTCCGGCCGTCATCCGGCCATAATATTCCGGCAAAAAAGGAATATTCCGGTGAGGGAAAAAAAGTCTCGGGGGCTTCTGCCCCCGAGGCCCCTAAAGTTGCCCCTGGTTTTTGATTGTGAAAATTTTGGTTTTCGGTGAGTGATTTACCTTCATGCACGATGGCTTCTCCTCATAATGGGGGCCTTACAAATGTGCGCTTTTACCACAGAAAATTACAAGGCTAAGCCAGGCTCCATACTTAACACAATTGTCGTCTAACATGATTTCTGGTGCAAAGCTCATGAGAATCCAAAATCTTTTTAGGCTCATGAGGGATGCTTGGTTGTTTGATAAGGTCAACCAACACACCTATGTTAATGACAATATCATTTTGTCCTAGCTGGTTTCGTAAATAGCTAACATGAAAAACAGGATGAACTCGTGAGTGCTCTGGAAGAGCTAACTTATAGATCACTTGATGTAATTGTTTGAGAATGGTAAACGGTCCACAATAGCGTGGTGAAAGTCTAGCAAATTTTCCCGTCTTCAGACTTTCTAAAGGCTCTGAAACCTTGAGGAAAACCTTGTCTCCTTCTTCGAAAGTAGCAAGACAACAATGCTCATGTGCGTACTTCTTATATCGATCTCGAGCTTGCTTAACATTCTATCAAGCAACTCGAAGCATGTCAAAATGGTCTTGGAGAAAATCCTTCGCTTGTTGTATCTTCTTCTTAGCCAACCCCACCGTAACGAGTGGTCTAGGTTGAAATTCATATAAAAGCATGAATGGACTAAACCCTGTAGTCACATGCTTTGAAGTATTATAAGCAAATTCCAATATAGGTAAGTAATCTTCCCAATTGGTTTGCTTCTTGCTAGCGTACGCTCATAGCATATCCTCTAGCACTTGATTAACTTTTTCGGTTTGACCATCTGTTTTCGGATGATCATCCGTACTTAGATTAAGTTGAGTTTCTAACTTTTGAAACACATCCCTCCAAAAGTGATTATCAAACTTTCAATCTCTATCTCTAATGATACTAGCTGGAAGACCGTAGAGTCTATATACATGCTCTACAAATAATCGTGCTAATTTCAGTGTCTTAACCATAGTCTTAGTGGGAATGAATCAGCCTGTCTTTGTGAGATGGTCTACAATTACCCATATGGCATCATGGCCACGATTTCTAGTAGATAGTCCTACTAAAAAATCCATAGAGATACTCTCCCACTTACCTTGTGGAATCTCTAAAGGATGTAGAAGGCCACCTACCTTGAGGTGCTCTACCTTATTTACCTGTCATTGTTCACAGTTTAGTATGTACTCTTGAACATCATGATGTAATCCTGGCCAATAAAATTTCCGTCAAACTAGGCATGTGTCTTACGAATACCTGGATGACTAGCACTTGGACTATCGTGACACTCTAATAATATTTGGCACTTAGTGTTTGAGTCCTTTGTCACACATACTCTACCCTTGTGGAGTAAGTAGCCATCATCAATGGAAAAATTATTCCATCACTTAAGCTCTTCTTGAGTAGGGGTGGATCTCTATGTGTTAGAGTTTTTATATGTGCGTAAAAAGAGATGTTGATCTGACTATACAAAGACATGTGAGTGTGAGGGATCCCTTTTTAAAACTGCACTCCACACTTTAGCATATGATTGATCTTGTGCACACTTGCCATGTAATGAACTCCAAAAACCCGCTCTTTAGTTACGTGAAAGCAAGTGAATTAATCTGAGGCATTGTGGACGTGTGTCTAACCTCACTATCCTATCTTATTGCAGTTTTAGCAAGAACCACAATTAAATTGTCAATCCATGGGACAAATTTGACTCTACTAGTGCATAGTGGCTACAAGATGTTGTCAATTTCTTGAAAAACAACTAACAACTCGCATCTGACTCAAGCTACACTCAAGTGATTGAAATCACCAAAAGCCAATCGCTCATCGGCAAACAAATCACATTCGTTACAGCATCAAATGACATCCAAACGTAAAAAAACTTCCGGGACATGATTATAAGACCTAAGCACACATGCTTATGGTCTCAAACCCCACTTTAGGTCAAGTGCCAAAATCGTGATTATTAACAACAATGGATTTTTGACCCAGTCATTTTCAACCCAAAATGCATCTAAATGCTTAGAAATGATGCCCCAATACCCCACCTATGCTTAGTTTTTGATTTAGAAGTGTAAATGTCTACTTATGATGAAATTAGGCCGTAGGTTGATGACTCCAAACGCTATGAAATACTATGATGTGTTTACGTCAATGCGTAGAGCTCTTACCTGTGTTTGCAATGCAACAAACGCGATTGCAATGTGATAAGCAGGGAGGGAGTAGGAAGCGCAAGAAGGAGAGAAGTGAGCGCCATTAGCTCACGCTGTGTATTTCATTATCCAAAACTTATTAATAACTTACAAAAATTGGCTTTTATACCTTAGCCAAGGTTTTTGGTGGTCAAAACTAATAATCTGGGAGCTCTAACTAAAGATAGGCAATGACAGGTTGATACAATCTGGAAACTTGTAGCGTCGGCTAATCAATTACAGGTTTATCTGAGAAATAGGAGTTACAATATTCTCGATTTATAAAAAATAATCAGTGTTTTTACAATGAGAGCTATGAAAAATGGTATCTGTGGTATCCGTGTTGGCTTACTGCTAAAGGCATCCAACTTAAGTGCATCCGCTACTACATTATATCACTCCTTGCGATATAATATCTTACAATCATAATCTTGAAAATTTTCTGTCCATCTAGCTTTACGGCCCTTCAAGTCCGTTTGAGTAAACCATTTGATACTCTCATGGTTAAAAACTACTTCAAACTCGGCACCATATAAATAGTGTTGCCACTTTTGTAAAGCATGAATTATGGCATAGAGCTCTCTCTCATAGACAAAATAATTATGTTAAGCTCTATCTCACTTTTTACTTTCAAAAGCTATAGTCTTCCCTCCTAGAGAAGTAGCGCACCAAAAAATGAGAGCTCCAAAAAATGGTATCTGTGGTATCCGTGTTAGCTTGCTGCTAACATTTCCCTCCTCCTTGGCTGTGTCATCCCTTGACACAGCTTTATGGAATGAAGTAGTCTGCAAGTTGATGGTTGGAAAGGCAGTCTTTAAGCACATTTAGTGCCTTTTAGTTGGTCTTCTTCTCTTTATTTGGCACTTGCAAGAACTTCATAGTGACTCTATTTCTCAGCTCCTCTGTTGAGTAGCCTACAAATTGTGATGTCAGGTTGCTGATCACTGGCCCAAATATTTTTGTTCGGCAATTGAAGAACCCTATGTACAATGCTTCCTTGAACGCCACCATACTATGAGAAGGTAAAAACATACACCTGGCATAGAAGACATAGAGGACTTCTTCGAAAGGTTGGCCACTAAATCATAGCACAACCCTTTGTTACCCTCATGGAGTGACATCCAAGCGGCGCCTGCTTGCTCTCGCTCATTGAACACTTTGACCTAGGTGAGCAGCCTTCGGCAGATTTTGTATAACATTGCACATGACAAATTTGGTAGACTTTTATAGAATGACATGGCGTCATTTAGGGTTTTCACCATGTACTCTTTCGTCGGTGGTCCCTTTTCTGGAGCAAGAAATCTGGGGTAGTTCAGCCAAGTTGGCCGCTTCTTGGTTAGTGTTTG
>NC_140959.1:86859278-86871778 GCF_014529385.1 Adiantum capillus-veneris | reverse complement strand
GACCCAATATTATTTTCTTGTGAAAAGAATATACAATTGGAGTCTTTTTGAAAGGAGAGAAACTATATGTATATTCTTAAGAGATATTGGGCCACCTATGTAGGGGGCATAGAAGACTTGTAGAGAGGGACCATAATCTTTGGTAAAGACAAGTGGAGAGTTGATTTCCATGGGAATTTATCTATATGGGGTGGAAGATGGATATATTATTTTTCTACTACTAATTCACAAGAGGTAAGAAAGTTTGGGGGTATATAGTTGGTTATTGTATGCTTATTCTATTTACAAAGAAAAAAAGAAAAGGGTGGTAATATAAATATATGACTAATGTCACATTCTTAAACTTGGAATGTGTTGCACAATCCCTAACAGACTCACCTTGTTTCTATTTGAAGCTGTAGATTGGAGCTACCGTATTGTGTTTGAGCCCCCTTTTGGAACAAGTAGCTACAAATCCTTGAGCTAATGTGTTCAAGTCCATGATTGACCTTGGTGGAATGTTTTGGAAACATGTCAATCTAAACCCCTCAAATTGAGTTGGAAATCAAATATACGTTCTGCTCTTAGCACTTGCTTAAAGCTTGCTAAGTGGTCGTATGGATCCACTGATCCACTGTATTTTCTAACCCATTTTTTAAAATTAGCTGGTAGGTCTTCTAGTAGTTGGTCATGTTCCAAGTCCTTCAAACCACTCTGTTGGAAATAGTGACTCGTGTAGCCCTGGACTGGCCTTACTGTCAACTAGTTTTTTTCGTGATGAAGTGCTTTCTGGTTTCATAACATTACTCTTAGAAGATCTCTTACGGTGTTCGTCTCTTGGAATGGTTTATGGTCCTTGGCCCAATATCCAATCCCTTATGGAATACCATTGATATTTGGTTTGTTCTACCTCCTTAGGAGTCATCATAGCAAAGTTGTTATTATAACAATCCCTAAATAGGTAGGTTGGTAGATCTACTGATCCATTATCCTTGATTTTGAAAATATAGATGATCTTCACAGGTGTTAGTTATCCTAATTTGGCATGCGAAGTCCATAGAAGATCTTTTACATTTCTATCCTCCCAACAATAGACTCCGATCCTAGGATTATCAGTACTAAGCCGTTTCAAAGGCTTCAAATCTACTTGATCATATCCCTTAAATTCTAAGGTTGGTGGTCCTTCTTTTGCTAACATATCTGGGATTATGGTGTTTATGTCTAACCCCCATTTTTTTATCACATCAGGGTTTTCAACTTGTAAATACTAAGTTCCATTTCTGTCCATGTACATTTTTACTTGTTTGTTTGCCCTAATCTCTTCTTCGAACTCAATACCATGGTCATCAATGCGAATAGCATATTTTTCGTTAAGATCCAAGTAAACCTGAGCTCCATGGCGATTAGTTTTATAAAATGAGAGTATATGTTTATAGCGCACTATCGTTCCGGTCTCTGAGTGAGTTGAGTAAGAAGACATTTTAGATGTTGAATGTGAGAAAGTATTTGAGACTTCTTCAAGGATAGTGTGCAAGGAATTGTTTTGATTCACGCTTTCTTTGGTGGATACTCTACTGGAGGTTTCCCCGAATATGCCTCGGTTTTCTAGTACACGACTAGATCTAAGGTTCATAAAGATTTGTGAAGCCCTGGATAGAGTACTTACCTTTGGATAGACTTGTCATCAATTTTCACTTGATTCGATTGCAACTTTATGCCACTTCAAATCGAGCTATGGGAGTCAGCAATTGTCTTTCAGATTCGACTTTGGCAAAAAATCAAAGGATTAATTTGCAACTTGAAAACTAAGTGAACTTGTCTTAATTTGGATCCGATTGAGCCCAAAAATGCCTGGTGGCTTTGTATTATGTTGATCTAGCATTGTACAAGTTCAAAAGTCAAAACTGGTGTCCCTATGTAGCAGTAGTAAATAATCGCAATTATTTACTTTGCCATTTTTTTGCAATTTTTGGCTTGGTTTGGCAAGTATACAACCTGTTAAAGTCCCTCGAGAAGTTTCAACAAGTTTGGACAAATTCTGTTCAAATTTATTAATTGTTTTGTGTCCACAGACTCTGATTTCAAGAATCTGGCTTGAGTCAGCTTATTTCATATTTCTATATTTTTATCAGTCTCAACTTTGAATTTTTGTCTCAACTTTGACACAGATATGTTAAGCACCTCAAGTTAAGGTCTCTAGCCAAGTTTCATCAAGTTTGGACAATTTTTGGTCACATGGTCATCAGTTTTCTGTCCGCAGACTAACTTTGCAAATTTAGTCACAATTTCCAATCCAATGATCCAAATCTTACCAAATTTGGTTTGTGGGCTTATTACAACATGATAAAGCTAGTTGTATGTCAACTTGGTCAAAAAGGTTGAAAAATGGGACAGATGTAAATAATCGTGATTATTTACAACTGGCAACTTTTTACATCTTTTTGGTCAACTAAGCATATACACATGTTTATCACATTAATATAAGCCTATAAAATCAAATTTCATCAAGTTTGGGTAAATTTTTTCCCAATTTACACTCAAGATTCAGAAAGTTAGTACAAACTTTAGTTTTTACCCAGTTTTTTGTCAGTTTGGTGATCCAAGTCTTTTGTGCCTTTACAAAAGTTGTTTGTACATATGCAATGAGTCAATGGTATGAACCTTGGTCAAATTTGAGCTGAAAGTTAATAATCGCGATTATTAACTTCAGGCTTGAAATAAACCAATTTTTATACTTTATCCTTTTATGAGTTATTTTAAGCCTATATATCAAATCAGAACTTAATTTGGCCTAAAATATCAAGAAAAAGTAAATAATCTGAGTTTTGGCCAACTCTTGAAACTTTTACCTCAAAGTGTCCTTGAGCTTATCCACTGGTTCAGACAACTTTTAAGCTTACTCTCCAGCCGGATTGAGTGACTTGGAGTCTTTTCGTGCTATTTCTAGCCATAGACCTGAAGTTCTGCAACATTCAATAACAACTCACAATTGATTCTTTCGGAGAGAGCAATGTTCTGAAATCAACCTCGGATCCTACTTACCCTACTCCTAGATTCTCATGCAATAGGGTTGTGGAAAGTGTCCAGAAACACTCGTTTTTTTGTCTTTTATGGTTTTTTGAGCATTGTCTTAAGACTTGTCTTGTCTATAAATCATCCTCAAAATCCTAATCTAGTTCTATAATCCTACAATCCTAAAGTCACTCAGAAAGTACAACTTACCTCCAAGCTACCTCTACACAGCAAAAGACTACAATCTTAAGCTATGAGGTTTCTAAAAGAGAGTTTTGACTCTAGGCGATCCTAGAGGAAGTTAAACGATAACTTCACAAGACGCTCATGTTTTTCCGTAGTTTAAGTCTCTTCGATCCCCGGCAGCGACGTCAAATGTGGGATGTGTGTCTACCCTCACTATCCTATCTTATTACAGTTTTAGCGAGAACCACGATTAAATTGTCAATCCATGGGACGAAGCTGACTCGACCAGTGCATACAGGCTACAAAAGGTTGTCAATCTCTCGAAAAACAACTATCAACTCGCATCTAACTCAAGCTACACTCAAGTGACTGAAATCACCAAAAGCCAATCGCTCATCGGCAAACAAATCACATCCGTTACAGCATCAAATGACATCCAAATGTAATGAAACTTCTAGGACATGTTTATAAAACCTAAGCACACATGCTTATGGTTTCAAACCCCACTTTAGGTCAAGTGTCAGAATCGTGATTATTAACAGCAGTGGATTTTTGACCTAGTCGTTTTTGACCCAAAATGTATCTAAATGCTTAGCAATGATGCACCAATACTCCTCCTATGCTTAATTTTTTATTTTGAAGTGTAAATTCCTACTTATGATGAAATTAGGCAACGGGTCGACGACGCCAAAATCTATGAAATTCTATGATGTGTTTACGTCAATGCGTAAAGCTCTTACCTGCGGTTGCAATGCAACAAACGCGATTGCAATGTGACAACCAGGGAGGGAGCAGGAAGCGGGAGAAGGAGAGAAGTGAATGTCGTTAGCTCACGCTGTGTATTTCATTATCGAAAACTTAATAATAACTTACAAAAATTGGATTTTATACGTTAGCCAAGGTTTTTGGTGGTCAAAACTAATAATCTGGGAACTCTAACTAAAGATAGGCAATGAGAGGTTGATACAATCTGGAATCTTGCAGCCCCAGCTCATTAATTACAAGGTTTATCCGAGAAATAGGAGTTACAATATTCTCGATTTATCAATAATAATAAGTGTTTTTACAATGAGAGCTACGAAAAATGGTATCTGTGTTAGCTTACCGCTAACAGGCATCCGACTTAAGTGCATCCGCTACTACATTATATGGCATAGAGCTCTCTCTCATAGACAGAATAATTCTGTTGAGCTCTATCTAACTTTTTACTTTTAAAAGCTATAGGTCTTCCATCCAAGAGAAGTACCGCACCAATTGATTTATCACTAGCATCAGTCTCTACCACAAACGGCTTAAGTGGGTCAATGATTGCTAGGATGGGAGCAGTGGCTATAGCTACCTTGAGCTGTTCAAAATTGCATTTTTGGGCTTCTTCCCAAGAAAAGGTCTTACCTTTTGCTTTAAGTTTATCCGTCATAGGAACACTGATTTTGGCATACTCACAAATATACTGTCGATAAAATCTAGCCATGCCTAAGAATATTTGAAGCTCCTCAACCATGTTGGGATATGGCCATCGAATAATGGCAGCGACCTTGTCAGTGTCCATCTTAATGCCACAATAAGAGATCACATGACCGAGGTAATGTATCTATGTTTTCAAGAAATTACACTTGCTTTGCTTAGCATACAGAGTGTGAGCTCGTAGCTGTTCAAACACTAATCGTAAGTGTTCTAGTGTTCCTCCTCAGTCTTACTGTAAATGAGAATTTCATCAAGGAAATCCACAATAAATTTTCCAGGATAGAGACGTAAGACACTATCCATGAGTGTCATAAATGTAGTTGGAGCATTGGCTAAACCAAAAGGCATAACCAAAAATTCAAAATGCCCGAACCGTGTTCTAAAGGCAGTTTTAGAGATATCGTGCAAAAGGATACGCACTTGGTGGTAACATGAACAAAGATCTATCTTTGTATAGTATCTTGCCCCATGGAGTTGATCAAACAACTCATCCACTCAAGACAGAGGATACTTGTTCTTGATGGTTATAGCCTTTAATCCGCGATAATATACGTACATGCGCATAGTACCATCTTTAATTTTTACCAATAGAATTGGTAATACCCAAGGCGAAGTATTAGGTCTAATGAAATCACGGGCGAGGTAGTCAGCCAATTGACTTTCAACCTCTTGGCTTCTTCAGCACTCATATGACAAGGTGGTTTACTCACCGGTTTAGTGCCTGGCAGGACATCTATGCCATGTTGCACATCACGTATAGGGGGTAAACCTGGTGGTACATCACTTGAGAATATATCACTATACTCCATGAGTAAGTGAGTTAGCTTTTTCCGTGCAAAAGGAGAAAGTAAACTAGAGTTATGCTGGGATGGAGAATCTTGTAATTCCTGTAATGTTTGTTTTACAACAGTTGCACGTTGCTCAAAAGAAATAAAATTGAAAGCACTTTCCTCTTTATAATTTTTAACACTCTTCTTATCATTAGAATTCATTGCACTTTGCATACCATTACTAAAGTTCACAGCAGTTTGCTCTTGAGAATTCACAAGACTTGGAGACAAGCAGCAGGAACACAAAAAGACTTCATCTATAAAATCTTCTTTCTGTAAATTAGAAATCTCCGCTGTACATATAAGAGGTGCATATGGTATATTTTTCTCACCAAGAAAAAGCACATGTTTACCATTGCCCATAAAGGATAAGGAGTTGTGTTCATAACTAGTGTGCAACGTGTTTCCTAAACCATGTAGCCACTCCCGTCCTAAAACTACATCAGCACGGTCCATGTTCATAGCTTGAAAGTCAAGGGTCATGGTATGATCTTGAACAATAAGCTCAACCCCTTGAACTACCGTGTCCTATATTTCTTTATCATTCCTAGATATCTCCTCTACCATATACTTGTGGGAGCAGGGAGTCTATGTAAGCTTTAATTTCTTGACTAGCTTATAGTTCAAGAAGTTATGAGTTGCACCATCATCCACTAAAATACGAACACATTGTCCGTTAACAGTGCCATGCATGTGAATCAACTCATGGGGGCCAAAGGTGGATTGCCAAATTGAAGCAGGCACACAACACTTGTGCTTTTGTTCCATAAAAAGAACCTCTACAACACGATATTTAGGAGATGAATCTAATGTGAGGTGTTTCACCGTGTGCATGGCATTTTCTTTGCCTTGCAAAAGAGGACAATATTTCTTGTTATGTTGGTCCAAAAGACATCTAAAACACAAATTGTGTTTCTTTGCATGCTCAAAATCAATAGTGTTGAAAGACCCACGTGGAGTATCTCGTGATTGCTAAGGGTTCTTATCCTCTTGTGGGTGTGGAGAGGTAGATTGTATCTTATTCCTCTTGAAAGGTGTGGGAGATCTACCTCGCCATTGTCTCTTAGCCACATTGCTGTTAGAAAAATTATTCTTAGACTAGGGAACATTTCCCTTCCTCTCTTGGTCATCATCATATCTTTGGGCATGACCGATGGCTTCTTCCAAAGTTTTTGGATGTTGGGTCTTACATGAAGATGATGCAGGATGGCATAGATGTCCTACCAGGCACTAAACCAGTGAGTAAACCACCTTATCATATGAGTTCTAAATAAGACAAGGAGGTTGAGAGTTAGTTGACTAACTACCTCACCCGTGGTTTCATTAGACCTAGCACTATGCATTGGGCATCACCAATTTTATTGGTAAAAAAGAAAGATGGTACTATGCCCATGTGTGTAGATTCTCGCGGATTAAACGGTAAAACCATCAAGAACAAGTATCCTCTGTCTCGAGTGGATGAGTTGTTTGATCAAATCCATGGGGCAAGATACTATACAAAGATAGATCTTTGTTTAGGTTACCACCAGGTGCGTATCCTTTTTCAAGATATCTCTAAAACTTCCTTAGAACACGGTTCGGGCATTTTGAATTTTTGGTTATGCCTTTTGGTTTAACCAATGCTCCCGCTACATTTATGACACTCATGGATAGTGTCTTACATCCCTACCTTGGAAAATTTGTTGTGGTTTTTCTTGATGACATTCTCATTTACAGTAAGACTGAGGAGGAATACATAGAACACTTTTGATTAGTGTTCGAATAGCTACAAGCTCACACTCTATATGCTAAGCAAAGCAAATGCAATTTCTTTAAAAACAGAGATACATTACCTCGGTCATGTGATCTCTTATTCTGGAATCAAGATGAACACTGACAAGGTCGCTGCCATTCTTCGATGGCCACATCCCAACACGATTGAGGAGCTTCAAATAATCTTAGGCATGGCTGGATTTTATCGACAGTATAACCGTGATTATGCCAAAATTGTTTTTCCTATGGATCAACTTAAAGAAAAAGGTAATACCTTTCTTGGGAAGAAGCCCAATAACGCAGTTTTGAACAGCTCAAGGTAGCTATAGCCATTGCTCATATCCTAGCAATCATTGACCCACTTAAGATGTTTGTGGTAGAGACTAATGCTAGTGATAAAGCAATTGGTGGTACTTCTCGAGGATGGTAACCTATAGCCTTTGAAAGTAGAAAGTTAGAAAGAGCTCAATAGAATTATTATGTCTATGAGAGAGAGCTCTATGCCATAATTCACCCTTTACGAAAGTGGCGACACTGTTTATATGGTGCCGAGTTTGAAGTAGTTTTTGACCATGAGAGTATCAAATGCTTTACTCCTCAAACGAACTTGAAGGGCCGTAAAGCTAGATGGGAAGAAATCCTTCAAGATTATGATTGTAAGCTACAATATCGCAAGGGGCGATATAATGTAGTAGCGGATGCACTAAGTCGGATGCCTCATATTAATTCACTTCCTTTGACAAAACTGAAGAGTGGATTTTTGGATTTTTGGATTTTTTTCTCTCCCACACAACTTAAATTTATGAATTTATAGAACGTAGGACCTTATAAGGGATAGGTATAAGTAGCCACCAAGAGTAGGAGGAGGGCCTTGGACATAGCTAGGTCCTATCTACTACACACAAACACACACCATCCCCACCCTCACATGTGCATGCCTATGTATAGCCCATGCACTCTCGGAGTCTCTCTCTCTCTCTCTCTCTCTCTCTCTCTCTCTCTCTCTCTCTCTCTCTCTCTCTCTCTCTCTCTCTCTCTCTCTCTCTCTCTCTCTCTCTCTCTCTCTCTCTCTGTGTGTGTGTGTGCAAATAATCCTAATGTAAAGACTTATTTCAAATGGGTAGCATTTTGAAGGGACGATTGTAGATGTTTGGGATTGACCCTACTCATAGGACCTGTAACCTGTAAATGTCCCCCCCCCCGCGTGAAAATGAAGGGAAGAAAAAGAGCGGTCTTTCTAGGACATGCTTGCTTCAATGTATAATCATTTCTCAATAGCATGATTCTCTTCTTCATATTTGTTGATGAAGAGAGCGAATCCGAGAGAGAGAGAGAGAGAGAGAGAGAGAGTTTCAGTTCTGTAGAGGCCCTAATCCCTACCTACAATCATTTCTCAAGAGCATGACTTAGTTCTTCATACTTGTTGATGAAGAGATCGAATCCAGACTTGAGAGAGAGAGAGAGAGAGAGAGAGAGAGAGAGAGAGAGAGAGAGAGAGAGAGAGAGAGAGAGAGAGAGAGAGAGAGAGAGAGAGAGAGGGGACCTTGAGACCTATCCCACCTTGGATGATGGAATAATAAGTCCTCATGACCAAGATGCATTTGCATGGAAATTGAGATGGGTGCTTTTGCAGTCACGACATGCATTTCTTGTAGCCAATGAAAGTTGATAGGATAAGTGGTTGAGGATGCATGCGTGGGTGCAGAGGGATGGGAAAAGTTAAAGGGGAGGGACTGAGAAGAGCAAGGTGTGTGCACGATCGAGAGCCCTCCAAAGTAGCACAAAGAAGGTGGATAGGGGGACCGAAGTACGTGGACGGCAGAGTTCCATGAGCAGCAGTGCAGCACATGAAGCTTGGGTATGTTTGAGGATGCGGGCAAAGCAGTGAGCACTCTTAAAGAGACAGGAGATGAGAGCATGAGTATATAATATAATAGGTTCTCGCAAATCAAGGTCGTTGGAGCTTCATAGGCTACCCTTCAAGAAGTTAGCGCTCATGCATGGATGTGGTGGGAAGAAAAGAAGGGGTTAGGCTGTGGCTGCATGCATTTACAGCCATGTGGAGCCTCACTCCTGTCGGCTAGAGCTCAAATTTCACACACCAACAACCTTTTACAAGAAAAGAACTTTGAGTAAGAGTTCTCAAACTTAAAGATTCTTCCCTCCCTCCCTCGACTCTCTTTGTCATTCTATAAACTAGCTTGCGCGCCCTGCCTACTGGCGGGCCTCGCTCGCTCTTACCATCTCACTCTATATGTGTTTGTGTGTGTGTGCATATTTATACATCTCTCCATGACACACACACGTTTGACACTAACACGATCGACACTTTCTGTCTTTGGCCCCTTTAGACTACTCCTGGTACATTTAACCCCTTTTGGAGAGAGAGAGAGAGAGAGAGAGAGAGAGAGAGAGAGAGAGAGAGAGAGAGAGAGATTACATAAAAGCGCATGACTAAAGAGAAATATTTCAAACAAAAAATAAAAAACAGTTTACATTATTGCCAAATGATTGCCAAAAAGGCTCAGGAACATATCCGCATAGCACTCTTAGTCGTGCTATTTCAACGGGATCAAGATATAGAGCTGGAGCTCTACAAACTTCTCTTAAATCTATTTTTTGAACCCAGCTCAAGTAAATCTTGCAATGATGAATAAACCCAAGCTCTTGCTTTAAGAGCATGAGCCTAATGTTGGGAAAGAAATAGGGATCAAGCAACTTGATGTAAATCCTGTCCAACTCTTCATCTACATATGACCCCCAAACAGTGTAGTTTTTCTCAATCACTTCCCATGCCCATTGCCATCCCCGTTTAACAGGTAACAAATTTTCTTCAAAGGCATCAACAATAATACTTTTTACGCTCGGAACAATATACACAATTTCGTGGGCCATTTAATTCGTTGCAAGAAAAGAAGACAACATTAGTACTCAAAGCTTCAAGTTAGAGAGAGAGAGAGAGAGAGATGATGAACATGGCCACTTAAACACTTTAAAAAATTATAAGTAGATACAAACACTTCAATTTCTAATTGTCATGCCAAAAAGTGTCAAGAGTTTCATTAGGTCAAAGTCTTTACAACAACCTCAATGTTTTTGTTTACAACGACTCATATTCTACTCTATAATTGGATGGTTGAGGATCCCTCCAATATACCCCATTGATATACTTCACAATTAAATTCAAAATTTCAAACTCTTCATCTGAAATATAAGATTTGTGATTGTGATATATCTTTTGCAACTGAATATCACAACCAAAAACATTGACATAATGAATATCAACCATATGTAGTTCTTGTAGGACTTTCATCAATTTTATTTCGCTCAATATTTGTGACACTTTGCATAGTGAAATGCTTAAGGGGTGAAAGCATGTTAACCTGTCATGCTTTTTCATGTCCCGGACAATGCTAACTAGCACAATTTTGACATATGCTAACTAGTACAATAACTTGAGCTACATCTCCAAGATCTATGACATATGATATATCAATAGAAAGCACTTGAAACAAGGAATCCAAATGTACAACCTCTGACAATTTTTGATATTATTTGTAAAAAATTTACCGGACGCCCAACTTTTCGAAGATGTGCTAACTTGAAACTGCTAACTAGCACAAAAAGCGCGACAGGTTAACATGCTTTCACCCTAAGAGTCCACAATTTTTGTACCACCCATCAGCATATGAATACACCCAATGATGCCACCAACACCATGTACCATATCCTTGACAAATGTACTCTTCCTTAACTTTCAAATATATAATCATATATATATGTATTGGGAGGTAGCCAATACATCATGACCCATGTTAACCTACATTAGCAATTAGCAAATCTCTCTCTCTCTCTCTCTCTCTCTCTCTCTCTCTCTCTCTCTCTCTCTCTCTTACACACACACACACACACACACACACACATACACACACTCACTCATTAGCGTATGTAGTAGATAGAAACCCACTTCAATAAGCCAACAATAACTAAAAATATATGGTCCTTAGAATGCATAGACAATGGATCAAAGTGTTCGATCATCTAGAGAAGTCGAGCCTACGACACACTCTACTTGGAATTCTCAAGATCCAAGGTCCGACACGTCAAACACTACGACCGAGGTGTCGAGGTGATTCAGCCAAAAAAATAGATTCTAAACATCCATTCATTCACTCCATAGGGACCGTATGAAAAGTTGCAATTGAGAGGCCGTTGCATACCTAACTCTCGTACAGTGATTCGCATATCATCTATATCAAACTCTATGTGATAATAACCTACAACACTTCTAAAATATCGTGCTTCATATAATGCCAAGACAGAATGTCTGCAATAATATTGAAGCCTACAATGAAGATAACAACCAACCATTCAGACATAAAAAGTAACAACACATTTAACGTCATATGGATTCAAGTTCAAGCGATACGCACCGAAGGATCTCAAAATCCTCAATAATATGAACAATATCCTCAGCATGTGTAGGACCCCTCCACAGTGGACGATCTAGAGAAAAAGTAACACATGTAAACACACAAAATAAAGGCCACAAAGTTCCCATTCATGGTAAAAGTAAGTATCAAAGATAAGATTTTACATTTACATACCTCTAATATAAGTAGGTACATCATTGAGGGTGTACGAAACCATGATGTATTGAGCCATTCTTTATCTTATGCTCTAACAGTGGAGATTTATAAGTTTAAGAGGAACAGAGTTGAAATAGAATAAAGAAGACTTTGACTGGGATCATTCTGGATTCTGACAAACACCTGGTGAATGGATGTCCCATCTCGAGTCATGGAAGGGCAATCGTAGGTTCTCCAAGCTTTTTCGATAGTAACACCTAGAAAGAAACCTCAAACAATGCTTTGAAAGAACTCAGCTTTGTTTTTTGGAGAGTACTGCATCATTATATGATCCATTTCTATCTCCATCGCTTCCAATCCATGACCAAAACATTCAACGGATACAGTCCGTGCCATAAAGTTCCTAAGAAAAAAAAGAAGAGACATTGTAAGTGTAGTTGCTCTAGGACTTCATCCACAAAACTTGACTTTACAACATGTCTCTTTAAATAAGTCTGTTTTCTAGGTCTGTTTCCCATCCCTTCCTCTCTCTCTCTCTCTCTCTCTCTCTCTCTCTCTCTCTCTCTCTCTCTCTCTCACACACACACACACACACACACACACACACACTCACTTTCACTCTATATCTAAAATTTATAGGATTCAGAAGCAGTACCGGATCTTTCAATCACACATGAAATCTATAATG